>NC_068290.1:2493664-2586164 GCF_025860055.1 Xyrauchen texanus | reverse complement strand
TGATTGATGTATTGCCTGTATTGATTGATTGGTTGATTGATTGATTTATTAGCCTGTATTGATTGATTGATTGATTGATTTATTGCCTGTATTGATTGATTGATGTATTGCCTGTATTGATTGGTTGATTGATTGATTGCCTGTATCGATGTGTGTTCTTGGATTATTTACCCCTCAAAGCTTCACCTCTCATGTGCATCGAGCCCAACGGAAAGATATCAGCTATATTTAAATGAGCATTTGAGGCACTTACAATGGAAGTGAATGGAAGTCAATCCGTAAACATGTTTCAAAAGTATAGCCGCAAGACGTAAACAGTGTGTTAATGTGTGTTAGCATGATGTTATTGTGATGAAATTGCTTTCTAACCTTTTCTGTATAAAGTTCAATTTTGCAACATCCTTGCCATGGTGATGTAATGCATAAACCCTAATACGTAATGGTAAAAACTTAGCTCAAATAATACACAAGTTTTAACAGAAAAATGAATGTAAGTGCTTTTATGAAATTATAAGCTCCATATTTTTGCCTTTAACCCCTCCAAAAAGTGTCGCCATTCACTTCCATTGTAAGTGTCTCACTGTAACCTCAAATTTTGCATCTTTTTTTTTATGAAAAAGAGGAATGAGCGATATACAGTAGTTAACAAATACATGACAATATATATTTCAATATTTATTTATTTGCTCTGAGATGGCTTAAAATAGTGTTTTTTATTTATAAATATCCATCCATCCATCCATCCATCCATCGTCAACCGCTTATCCTGTGTACAGGGTCGCGGGGGGCTGGAGCCTATCCCAGCCAACATTGGGCGAAAGGCGGGGGACACCCTGGACAGGTCGCCAGTCCATCGCATCGTCCATTATATTTTATTTATAAATATTTTATATAGTTTTTTTTACAATGTATATTAAAACATATATGATGAGATGGATGGATGGATGATGTATTATGTATGGATGGTTAGACAGACATACAGTTGGAGTGATGGATGAATGAATGAACAGATGGATGATGGATGGAGAGATATAAGGATGGATGGGTGGATTGAGAGAGAGAGAGAGACATACATACAGACGGATGAATGAATGAATGAATGGATGATGGATGGATAGAAAGGTAGAATAATAGATGGACAGACAGACAGATAAATAGAAAGACAGACAGACAGACAGACAGACAGACAGACAGATAGATAGATAGATAGATAGATAGATAGATAGATAGATAGATAGATAGATAGATAGATAGATAGATAGCACTCACCCATATAATGCATTTTGGATACAGATTTTAATAAAATTTATTAAAAATATGTTTTTATCTCTTTTTTTGAGGCATGGTCCACGTCAGCAGATGCTTCTTGTGAAATAGCAATCTCAAAAATCTTTGAGTGCCTTTTATAATTCATATTAGCTCTAATCCACACCTCCAATCTCGTTTCATTACATGGATGCCAGGTTTGCCAACTCCCGACTCTAATTAGCTTCTGTTGACGTCATTAGCCTAGGGGTTCACATACTTTTTCCACAGCGCTGTGGAAGATTATAAAGAAATGAAAGATTATAATTGTTTGTGTGTTGTGAGCTTAAGCACATTGTGTTTGTCTATAATCGTGACTTTTATGAATATGAGATCACAATTTACGAGCAATTAATGCGGAAAACCAGCTAATTCCAAAGGGTTCACATACTTTTTCTTGCCACTGTAGATAGATAGAGACTGTGGAGAAATGCATGTTATGAAGAGTGCTGATTCTGTTCAGACTGTTAATCACACTGACCTGAATTCACAGATCACCAGCAGCTCTTTTACTGTTTCGCTTATAAGTGACTGATTTGGAACACTATATAGGTAGCAACTTAGTGCAATACCTATAACATACCAAAGATGCTGGAACCGGTTGTATTTGTACAGATTTTCTTATTCTTTTTCTGCCTTAAAAGTGTCTGGGCATCAGAGACTGTAAAGCATAGGGATCCCAAACATTGGAATATATTTTTTAAATCTTTCACCAGTAAAAAAAAACGATTGAGCCGCTGGTTGAGTTGACACGGAATGACTCATACTAGTATATACAGTGTATAAAGAGTAAATACAGTGTGTATATATCCAATATGCCTTTTAAATGACACATCTTCATGTATAAATGCCTGTATCTAGACTCTTCACTGTTGACTGTAATGTTACTGTATATATCCATTGAGTCTGGCACAACAAAAACACATATTGTGAATGATTTTAATGCCACAGCAGCACAGCAAATATTTACAGTATTGGTGAGAAAACTGCACAAGTATTCTGAGCTCTGTGTAGATAAAGTGGATGTGAAGTTCAAACAGGTTGAAAATCGTCTATAAATTGTCTTTTCGTTCTTTCCCGAATTCCCTCGTGAGAGGTGCTCGGCCAACAGGCCACAAAATGACACGTTTCTCAGAATTCAAGTGGAAACCAAAACATTTGTGTTGCAATACTTTCACGCTCCAAGCGAAAAGCCCACCAGAAACAGATGATCACAAAAGGTTTATTCAAGCCAACACTCCCCCACGTCCTGGCACATCTGCTCTTCATATCGAGTTAAAAGATGGAGCGCAGCCCTGTCAGATTTTCACAGTTTGCATTTCTGCATGCTAATTCCCTATTACGTTGAAAGGCATTTTATTGCATTTTTGGAGGAGATCCCACATCAATTATTGGCTTTCTCCTCTAGAAGAACTTGATTACTTGTGGAGGAGAGGGCGGCACGGTTGCTTAGTGGGTAGCACTGTCACCTCACAGCAAGAAGGTCCCGTGTTTGAGTCCTGGCTCAACTGGATACTTCTGTGTGGAGTACGCATGTTCTCCCTGGTTTCACGTGGTGCTCCAGTTCCCCCCACAGTCCAAAAAGACATGCAGGTTAAGTTAATTGGAGACCCTAAAGAGAGTGTGTGTGTGTGTGTGTGTGTGTGTGTGTGTGTGTGTGTGTGTGTGTGTGTGTGTGTGTGTGTGTGTGTGTGTGTGTGTGTGTGTGTGTGTTTTGCCCTGCCTTTGGCCCGAAACAGCTAGGATAGGCTCTAGCACTACCTGTGACACAGCATAGGACAAGCGGTTATAGAAGATGGATGGATGGATGAACTTGTGGAGGAGGTTGCTGCCAGGCATCATGGAGGAAGATGATGATGTGTCATCCATACTTCTCTCTCTTTCTGGCTGTAGTAAACTAGCATTTAGAGCTCAAGCCCAGAAGACGGAAGTCCAACTGTGGATTTGACTCTTTGACTCTCTGAAATCGAAATTTTGATCCCCTTTTCTCCCCAATTTGGAATGCCCAATTCCCACTACTTAGTAGGTCCTCGTGGTGGTGCGGTTACTCACGTCAATCCGGGTGGCGGAGGACAAATCTCAGTTGCCTCCGCTTCTGAGACCGTCAATCCGCGCATCTGATCATGTGACTCGTTGTGCATGACACCGCGGAGACTCACAGCATGTGGAGGCTCATGCCACTCTCCACGATCCACACACAACTCACCACACGCCCCATTGAGAGCGAGAACCACTAATCACCACCACGAGGAGGTTACCCCATGTGACTCTACCCTCCCTAGCAACCAGGCCAATTTGGTTGCTTAGGAGACCTGACTGGAGTCACTCAGCATGCCCTGAATCCTTACTGTTTATCTTTCATTTCAGCCAGGGATGCTTATGTGGTGGGTTTGACATGGAAAAACCCTGTAATGAAAGTGAATGGGGATGTCCAAAATGACAAAAAGCATAATATATGTTCATAAGTTCAAGTTTTTTGGCCTGGCCAAAAAAAAAAGTTGCATACATTAATATTTCATTTGACTGCCTTTAGCTTTGATTCTAGCGTGCATTTGTCATGGCATTGCTATGGCATTGACAACCTTATGCAATGACACAATATTTATTTCCATTCAGAGTTGCGTTAAGTATTGGCCGAGATTTGTATTGATGATGGGAGACTCAGACCACTCCGTAAAGTCTTCTCCAACACATCCCAAAGACTTTCAATGGGGTTAAGGTCAGGACTCTGTGGTGTGTGAAGATGATTCCTCGTGCTTCCTGAAACACTCTTTCACAATTTGAGCCTGATGAATCTTGGCATTGTCGTCCTGGAATATACACATGCCGAAAAAATCCACTGATGGGATAACCTGGTGTGGCAGGGCGGAGGAAGGGGCCGGGTCGTGATTCTACACACCCGTTTTTTTTACGACCACATTTCGATTAATCAAAAGGAGGAGGTGAGATCTTGCTTGACAATATAAATAATAGTTTAATATGAAATTTTATCAAAAAGACAAGCACACACAGCAGCTGTGTCGGACAGCTGTCCATAAATCTCTCTCTCTCTGTCCCACTGCAGTCTCAAGTCGGCCTTTATCCGTCTCTGAGGCTTGATTAGCCTGATTAGGGGCCAGGTGTGTGGAATCACGAGCCGGCCCGCCTTCCACTCTGCCACATTCCTCCCTCGTTCTCTTCAGGCCGGGGATCCCTCGGCATGATGTACACCCCCCCCCCATTTCCCAGGGCAGGGGAGTGTCTTCTGCCCCATCTGCCGGCAGGTCATCCCCATCAACCTTGATGAGGGAGGGGACAAGGGGAGGGAAACCAAAAAAAAATTGGGCTCCTAGACGCCGTAACAGCGATCATGCCAAATTAACAAAACATTTTAAAAATAGAGGGTAAGGCCAAAACGGAGCGGCAGTGGAAGAGAGAGAGAGAGAGAAAAAAAACACTTAAACGCCGGTTCTCCGATACGCCATAGCTTGGTCCTCGGCCACTCCTCCACCCTCTAATAAATGACAGCCGCACCTCCCTGGGCGGATCGGAGGCAGACCTATGGCCCCTGGCAGACGGAACGTCCTGCCGTGTATTTGGTGGACAGTAGGGGTCTCCCCCGCCCCTGGCAGCGGTAACCGCTCCAGGCAGTTGGTTGGGAGCCACTACTCCCCTCCCGGTCGTCGGCCGTTCCTCCGCTTCCAGGCAGCCGAGCTCCTCCGTCCTCCGGCAGATGGCCACGGCTGCTCCGTTGGGGTGGATGATAGTGGCGAGGAGTCTACTCTCACATCCCACCTCCTTCCCGGGTTTTGACACCAGTGTAAAGGGATTAATGGAAAGGAGGAGGCGAGAACCGGCTTGACAATGTAAATAATATAAAACTGAACCAAAAAGACAAACACACAAAGGTGTCAGACAGCTGTCCGTAAATCTCTCTCTCTGTCCCATTGCAGTCTCCAGTCGGCCCTTATCCCTCTCTGAGGCTTGATTAGCTTGATTAGGGGCTGGGTGTGCGGAATCATGATCTGCCCCCGCCCTCCGCCCTCCGCCCTCCGCCCTGTCACATACTGCAATAATGATCCAATCCTAGGCTCTTAAGTATCTGCTTATTGATCCAAACAGCGACTTTGGTTTTTGGCCAGGCGGTGTATTATAAAAGTAGTCCATCGCTAGTGTATGATGGAAAAATGTGACATATGTTTGTTGTGGTAATCTGCATTCAACTCACACTGATTTAAATGCATGTACAATGCTGAGATGAGAAAACAATGATTATTTATTTGTGCATCTATTTATTTACTTGTTAATTTATGTTTGGAACAGTCCATAACTTTGACTCTGTCACTCTGTTCATAAATGTATGTATTTGTTTGATTAATGTGAGCCTTTAGGCGGCCTGCATTACTGCACAGCTAATTATGACACTGTGTAGCTACCAGCAGAAATACATCGAGCTTGTGGAAATTGATTAAATTCTTTGTTTTTCTTTATCATTTGTCAATAGAGCTATTGACATTTATTGTGTTGGTTTATCATTGATTGTCGTGTATCACTTGTGAAATGGAACATTTTCTGTATGTGGTTAATGGCTTTATAACAATGATATTTGCCTCAATGTTGTGTTTGATTGTTATATACAATGTAATGGTACCTTAACTGCTGTATTTAATGCACATTTAACAGGTGAAGTGATTTCTCATACCTTGTCATGAATTTTTCCTCAGATGATGAAGTTTGCCTGGGACAACTATAAGCAGTATGCCTGGGGCAAGAATGAACTTCGACCCCTGACCAAGAATGGACATATTGGGAATATGTTTGGTGAGTTAGATTATACATTTCCCTAAACTCTGTGAGGTTTACTTACTTTTGCTTGCAGTAGGTTATTTTTATTTTCACAATTTTGATATGCAAAATGGACCAGACATCACCTACATAGATAGGTAAAGTTTGTCAAGACAAACAGCCAGTTAGGTAATCAGATAAACCTTCATGTTGATAGATAGATAGATAGATAGATAGATAGATAGATAGATAGATAGATAGATAGATAGATAGATAGATAGATAGATAGATAGACAAACAGACAGACATAAAGACAGAGGGATGGATGATTGAATGAATGAACAATGAATAGATGGATGATGGATGAATGGGTAGAAGGATAGATATAAGGAAGGATGATAGATAGAGAGAGAGACAGACTTATGGACGGACGGACGAATGGATGAATGAACAAACAAACAAATTGATAGATAGATGGACGGACGGACGGACGATAGATAGATGGATGGATGGATGGATGGATGGATGGATGGATGGATGGATAGGTACATGATTGGATGGATGGATGGATGGATGGATGGATGGATGGATGGATGGATGGATAGGTGGATGGATGGATAGGTACATGGATGGATGGATGGATGGATGGATGGATGGATAGGTACATGGATGGATGGATGGATGGATGGATAGGTACATGGATGGATGGATAGGTACATGGATGGATGGATGGATGGATGGATAGGTACATGGATGGATGGATGGATAGGTACATGGATGGATGGATGGATGGATGGATAGATACATGGATGGATGGATGAATGGATAGGTACATGGATGGATGGATGGATGGATGGATAGGTACATGGATGGATGGATGGATGGATGGATAGATACATGGATGGATGGATGAATGGATAGGTACATGGATGGATGGATGAATGGATAGGTACATGGATGGATGGATGGATGGATGGATAGGTACATGGATGGATGGATGGATGAATGGATAGGTACATGGATGGATGGATGGATGGATGGATGGATGGATGGATAGGTACATGGATGGATGGATGGATAGGTACATGGACGGATGGATGAATGGATAGGTACATGGATGGATGGATGGATGGATGGATGGATGGATAGGTACATGGATGGATGGATGGATGGATAGGTACATGGATGGATGGATGAATGGATAGGTACATGGATGGATGGATGGATGGATGGATGGATGGATAGGTACATGGATGGATGGATGGACGGATAGGTACATGGATGGATGGATAGATGGATAGGTACATGGATGGATGGATGGATGATAGAAGGATAGATATAAGGATGGATGGATAGAGTGAGTGAGAGAGACAGACCGAATGAATTAACAAATGGATGATGGACGGATGGATGGATGGACAGACAGATAGAACTATAGTCATACACTCAGACAGACAGACGGATGGACGGATAGATAGGTTGGTGAGTGGGTTGGATGGAGGGATGGATTGATGGATGGATTGATGGATGGATGGATGGACAGATAGAAAGATAGACAGACAGATAGAAATAGATAGATAGATAGATAGATAGATAGATGGGTGAGTGGGTTGGATGGATTGATGGATGGATGGAGGTTGTAAAAAATGTTGGTCTCAGTTTAGGGATGTTGATTAGGGATTTGCTCTAATTGGAGATGACATGCGAAGGTTTCTGGGCTCCCAACTGATTTAACATGTTCTCACACTACTAGCAGGACAGGAAACCCCTCTATAACTATCTATAAAAGAAATATATCTACGTGTAATATGAAATCAGCATTTTACTACTTTTGAGAAACAATGTTCTGCATAGATTTTCATAAATAGTTGTGTACTCAATTTTCTGAAGTTTATCTGTGACTAATGGGACTATTCTGCAATTGCCTAAAGAATTATATTACTCTTAGAGGTTGATACTTTTCTATCAGGCATTAAAAAAAACTGAATTAAAGCTAAGCATAATTATAAATTGTTTATTTTACCATGTCTACTTCCCTGGTCATTTAAAATGTTCTACAAAAACAAGCCAAAAAAAATAATAAAAATGTTTTTTTTTTTTTCAGAAAATCAAAAAATATAGAATTTTTCATGTCGCAAATCAGGCCAGTTTTCTCAAAACATTAACCGTTTACGTGATAAAAGGGTCATGATGTGGGACTTGCCAATAGTTTATACGCCTTATGGTTTGGCTTTCCATTCAGCACACAACTGAATAGAACGACTATTCATCATAGCATGACTATGATAAATTATTACTTTAAGTGTTAAATGAATATAGAGTTGCAACTCACGAGGGACTTCCACATTTATAAATTACACAAATAAAAAATACATATTCGTCTCTTTCTAGCTTTTGCTAACTTGTCAAAGATTACCCCTCTGTGTGTCAATGATGCCGAGATCTATTACATTTGACATTTTATTCAAGTTCATCACTGAGAACGTTTGCATGCAAAATTAGTAGCACCAAACATCACAACTAGCCTTAAGAATGGACACGGAGTGGCCGTATAACACTTTTGCTTGAGCAGAATATCGCACTAGAGATCTCTAAATAAGGGAGCTAGAAAGGGTGCACTCCCATTTATGGTTGCCAGATTGCACAATATAGTTATAACATTAGGTGGAATATTTCCAATTTGCACAAGCATTAATCTCTTATTGGGGTGTTTGCATCTCTTATCTGGCAAATCTGAGCATGTTAAATATTTGTGGAGGTGCATTAGTTCCCAATCCAAGATAACCGAAATATCCAATTAAAAAAATGCTTTTAGGATAAATGAGCCACAGACCAGATTAAACCACGTGGAGTGCCGTCAATTGCCCATGTAGGGTTCGTTTTAGGATTATTCAATACAGCTTTCAAAATTCACATTTGAGGTATGACGTGTGTCATTTATGTTGTAGAATATTGCCAAGTAAAGTTTACACATAGACCATATTTAACCCCAGCCTGATCTCACAGTGAATTCGGAAAGAGTAGACCGATTTGTCTTTCGTTAAAATCGGTATACGTTGACCGAAAGTTTGAAACACTGCCCCCAGTGGCCAAAGTGGTAAGTGTTTTAGGGCATATAGGCACATGTGAGCTCCATTTATGTCTAGGAGAGGTCGCCAAAGGTTAGTAGCATTTATCCAAAGCGACTTACAAAAGAGGAAAACATAAGCGAATCATCTTAAGGAGACAGTGGTAGGAAAAGTGCCTACTAGCACTAGTGCCTACTAGCATCAGAATAGCGTTCAAAACAGATGCAGACCTGTTGCTATTTTTCACTTTTATGTACAAAAAGTGCTATTGGATGTTTTTCAATGAACGCTTGTCGTGTTTTCATAATAAAAGTCCCGTTTTGATGTTGCATGTTTTAATTTGTACTCCTGCACAAATAACTCAATCGCTGTTTCTGGAGCATTGCTATCGTGAAACAGAGATCGGATATCAATGTTGAACCCTTAGACCTTTGAAAAGATGTATCATATGTTAACATTAATTACATTTATAGATGGTAAATTATATATTAAATGTAAGCAGAGTGACGTCACCACCGCATGCCGGCAATTGCGTATCAACAGGTTAAAAAGAGAGTGAGTCAGCTTCACGGATGGAGTTGGGAAGGTCATTCCACCAATGTGGTATGATAAAAACTGAAAGTCCGGGAAAGTGTTTTGGTGCCTCTTTGTGTTGGTACAACAAGGCGCCGCTCATTAGCTGACCACAGGCTGCTGGTGGGCGTGTAGTTCTGCAGTAATAATTTTAGGTATGTTGGAGCAGACACAGTGACTCTTTTGTATGCAGCATCAGAGCCTTGAATTTAATACATGCATCAAGCGGCAGCCATTGTAGAGAGAAGTAGCAAAGAAAGTTGCTTTCAGAGTTACAGGACATTATTCAATGAAGAGAAAAGAAGATATTTATAGATTCTGTCGCCCAACCCAAACCCAAACCTTACCTTAACCATTAGTGGAGTAAAAAACTAATGTTAGAGGGAAAAGGGAAAGCTCCGAATCATGCTCGGCATTGATTATTCAAATGTGGTTACAGTCTGGCTTTGAACTCTAGTCTCTCACGTAGCTGATGCAACGCGCTGCCAATCGAGCCAGGTGGAACGGTAAATACATTGAAACCAATGCAAACATGTCTGATAAGAATGCTGCATATCAGTGTTTCAGCATACAGTCACCAACCCTAGGGTACCGAAACTATCAGAAACGTCATGCCGACTTCACGTGTGATCATGTCGTTTAACTCAAAAGTTCAAAAAACCCCATTATAGAAACCCATAGGAAAATCTCGAGGGAACCAATGGCGAATCCTCTTCCTGGTGTTTGGACTACAAGCTGAATTGATCTTTGGAGGATTCAACTTTCCATGCTGGTAAACTCCCTCTAGAGGAAACAGTTCTTAACAGTTATTAACCGACCCGATTTGCTGAATTCAAAAACATGACTCGTCACACAGATTCAGACTGGGGGGGTCAAACCACGACCACTTTATCACATAATTGCTGTTTTCTATCAGAGCAACCCAATTAAACTTGTGAAACTATCTGTTTTAACAATCAGATGATCCAACGCTGAGTGCAAAGTGTCAATTAGTCATTTTGCATAATTTTGGACAATTCTCTCAAGACTGGAAAAAGAAGATATCATACTTTGTGGAATATAACTAATCCCATAAGCAAATAAGTTTGCGGTTTCTGCATTGCTCATCTTATATACATTTCCCACCTCTTCCAGTGCTGTTACGTAAGATCTGTGATCTTTAAGTGTCCCCGTTAAGCAATAGAGTATGAAATTGAACACCCCATCCTACAGTTTAATCCCGTGAGTAAATAAACATGCACGAAACACATTGAGATAAGAAAAGTCGCTTGTATGCTTTTTCCCCCACTGCAAGCTCTGTGGGACAAACATTTGCACCATGTTCCATTTTCTTTCCATTTGTATATGGAGCATATACATTTTATTCCTTTTAATGTCATTATTTTTGTATTTTTCATATTTGTTCCATATTCCAGTTGTACCTGTTCTGTTAGAAGGTGACATATGGCTTGTTTCTTTGTTGTTGTTTTTTTCCATTATTGTGAAGCATACTAGAAAATAGATTAGAAAACTAAAAGTGAACAATTAAAAACCGATCCATGCATGGATATTTCTCACAGAGAATATGCCGTTCTTTTGTTTTTCTTGCAAGTGTGTTGCAAGACCAAAGGTGTTAGAATCATGGGAGCTGTTTGCAAGGTGAGCATCAGCTTTACCAGTGCTCATATTTAGGGATTTGAAGAAAACCTCTATGTATTAATCTCAGACACATAACTCGTCCAGCAAAACTTGTGCTACAGACAAGAGCGATACCTCCAATCATGCAGCTTTTTGAGGAGAGGCAAGCTATTACCTCAACTACTTTGATTCTATGCGATTTTCTGACAGATGATAAAAGGGGCAAGGAAAACCTCTTTGATGGAATCTAGACCATATATGCACTGTGTCTGAATATTCATACTTCCTTACTATATAGTATGCCAAAATGGTAAATGGTCTGCACTTATATAGCGCCTTTTTAACCTTATTGGTATTACACTGTGACATATTCACCCATTCAGACACCAATGATGGCAGAGCTGCCATGCAAGGTGCTAGCCTGCCACTGGGAGCAACTTGGGGTTCAGTGTCTTGCCCAAGGACACTTCGGCACGTGGAGTCATGTGGGCCGGGATTCAAACCACCAATCCTGTGATTAGTGGCTGACCCGCTCCACCACCTGAGCCACAGCTGCCCCTATGCCAATGGAGTATTATGTACTATTCATATAACAGTTCACAAGAAATACCGTATGACCTACTATTTCCAGTGAAATGCCGAAGTGTGGATAGACGGGACACTTTACAATCCCATAATCCCTAGGGAGCTAAGAAGATGTCAGGTTAAAAACGCTGGATGTAAAACAAAACAACAGAGAACTCATGAGTTGGATGGCTCTTTTCAACTGTAAACACTATATATCCCAAGAAAGTTGATCCTTGTGCTGAAATGGTGCTTAACAAAGCCAATGTCAATTATTTTCACGTTTGTTGGTATTTCTTCATCCCGTTTTCTCTCACTCTCCTTTCTTCTTTACCTCATTCCGCCACAACCTTCACTCTCTCTCACCCACTCGCTTATCTTCCATAGTATCTGCATCCCTTCCCTCCACTAACCATTTATCTTCACTTGATTTAAATGAAACTACAAATGCTCTTTGCTCAACATTAACTTCTTGTCTTGATAGTGTCTGCCCTCTTACCTCCAGCCCAGCTCATGCCACAACCTGCAGCCCCTGGTAGTCAGAGACACTTCATGAACACTACACTGAGGGCTGTGGAGAGTAAGTGGTGCAAGTCAAATGACCCTGCTGACCTGAGCAAGTATCAATCACTTGTCTCCTCTTTTTCTGTCAGTGTTTCTAGTGCTAAAATGGATTATTACAAGAATAAGATCAGTAATACTTCAGATTCATGTAAACTACTTTCATCTCTTCCCAAAGATTCTCCTGTCACCCTCTCTGACCTGGGCATCACAGGAACTGCATTTGAATGGGTTGAATCATGCCTCATTGGCAGATCTTTCAAGGTCTCCTGGAGAGGAGAGGTGTCCAAGTCACACCAGATGACCACTGGTGTTCCTCAAGGATCAGTGCTTGGATCCATTTTCTTCTTGATATACACAACATCACTTTAACTGATCATTTCCTACCACTGCTATGCAGATGACTACCTGTCGTTCTAGCCGGATGACCCTACTGTCTCGGCTCATATCTCCGCCTGCCCCTCGGACATTTTGGCCTGGATGAATAAACACCACCATCAGCTCTCCCCAATTTGGAATGCCCAATTCCCACTACTTAGTATGTCCTCGTGGTGGCGCAGTTACTCACCCAAATCCGGGAGGAGTAGAACAAGTCTCAGTTGCCTCCGCTTCTGAGACTGTCAATCTGCGCATCTTATCACGTGGCTCACTGTGCATGACACCGCGGAGACTCCACATGTGGAAGCTCATGCTACTCTCTGTGATCCACGCACACCTTACCACGTGCCCCATTGAAAATCAAGAACCACTAATCGTGACCATGAGGAGTTAACCACATGTGACTCTACCTTGCCTAGCAACCAGGCCAAATTGGTTGCTTAGGAGATATGGCTGGAGTCACTGAGCACACCCTGGATTCGACCCATGTCACCCCACTCTTGATTTCACTCCACTGACTACCTGTAGCTGACTGCATCAAATTCAAGGCTTTGACTTTGGCTTTCAGGACAGCCAATCTTACTTAAATTCACTTCTCAAGATCTATGCTCCAACTTGCTCTCTATGAACTATGAACGATTACACTGGTGCCGAAGACCCTGGAAGGAGGAGGGATACACCGTAGTGGAGTTCTCACCGCTACCATCCACCCGGCCACCTGGAGGAGCCCGGCCACCTGGAAGCGGAGGAATGGCTGCCAACCGCGATGGGAGAAGGGGCTCCTAGCCGACCACCTGGAGCGGTTAGGGACGCTGCCAGGGGCGGAGGAGACCCCTTCTGTTCCCCGAGAACAGGGCCGGAGGACTGCCTCCGATCCACACGGGGAGTCATGGCTGTCATCCGTTGGGGTGGATGGTAGCGGTGAGAACTCCACTACGGCATTTCCCTCCTCTTTCCCGGGTTTTCGGCATCAGTGTAACGCAGTTTAATGGAAAGGAGGAGGCGAGAACCGGATTGACAATATAAACAACATTTAATAAAATAAAAAGACACATACACAAACACACATGGGGCAGCTGCCCGTAAACTCTCTCTCTCTCTCTCTCTCTCTCTCTCTGTCTCGCACCACAATCCGCAGTCGGCCTTTATCCCTCTCGGAGGCTTGATTAAACTGATATGGTACCGGATGTGTAGAATGACGACCCAGCCCCGTCCGCCGCCCTGTCACATTATAGTAACCACAAAATTAACCATGGTTCTTACAGTTATGTTACTACAATGCTACTATAGTAAAACCATGGTTGTTAAATTAATGCAATATTACTGTAGTAAAACAATTGTTAATAGTATCAACACCACAATTGTAGTTTCCACAGCAAGTGAACTCTCACATTTTGAATAATGTTTCTGCTGCCCTGTTGTGTGGAGGAGTTTGTTGGCCCATCATGAATTGAGGGTTTAAAGGCTCTTGTGTGGGTGTAAGCAAACCATTTCAAATGGAGATGAGAAGTGCACTTCTGAAACTTGACAAAAACACACTTCTAGTATTTTTACATCCCTGAACTGAAAACTGCTAGTGGAAAATCTAATTACTCATCACGTTTGGATACATGAACTCGTTCTTTGTTATTAGAATTGTCCTCATTTTTAGAATAATAGTGAAGTCATCAAAACATATGTCATAACACAAAAGGAAGTATGGGAACGATTTAGTGACCAAAACCGGGTGCTGCAGCTTTTATATGTTGACACAATTCCATGAAACACATCCGAAAGTCCAAAGAGACTCTTTGAAGGGATTCAAGCAGGAAAGTTGTTACAAATGTACATAGTAGCTTTTCATCTGCTGTATGTCAACAGTTCACTTTGCCTTTTGGATCCTGAACTATAATACATGAAATATCTCATGCTGAAGGAATCAAAGCGCTTTGAATGCTGTGTATGTCTGTCGGTGTGTGTGATGAAGCTCTCGGATGAATCTGACTGACAGTATGTTTTGTGCTAAGCAGCTGTTAGCATCTGCTTGTCATCACTCAATGACAAAGTAATAATGGGGATGAAAAGCTACGTTAAGTCATGAGCTAAAAGCTAATTCCTGTACAGTCCAGAGTGAGTTAATGACCACTTCAACGCTTCCTTCTCATATGAGTTTTAGATTTTTATAGAATGAGGAATCTGTTTAATGAACCTTTAACTCGTTTTGTAGGTGAGCCTAAACAAATGTGTTCCCACTTCATGTTGGGTCTGTTCCCAAACCCAGTGAACTACCTTACTGTGTCTTGCTTAAAACTATGATAATTTAAACAATGAGTGAAATAAACAGAAACCATTTCAATATTTATGATGTGAACATTATTCAGAACCATTTTTCAAACATTATGTAATTTCCACCACACCAAACATTTTTTTTTTTTTTAGTTAGTTAGTTTACTTGTTAACCAAATGGACAAAAGTGTGTGTGAAGAACATGCTTGAGATGAAATATGAGACAAAACAAAACAAGGGAAATATCACTTTATTGGGCAGTTATTTACCAAATACTGCAAAAAGTGTGATTAATTGTGTATATTTAGGAAACATACAATTTTAGCTATGAAATTAGCCTTAGCAAGATAAATTAGGATCAGGAGATCAGCAGTTACAGAAATACTCAAACCAGCATGTCTGGCACCAACAATCATCCATGCAATCAGCCAATCATCAGTGTAGTGCATAAAATCATTCAGATATGGTTCAGGAGCTTTATTTAATGTTCACATCAACCATCAGAATGAAGAAAAAATTGATCTCAGTGATTTGGAGCGTGGCATGATTGATGGTGTCAGACGGGCTTGTTTGAGTATTTCTGGGATTTTCACACACAACAGTCTCTAGAATTTACTCCGAATGGTGCCAAAAACAAAAAACATCCAGTGAGCGTCAGTTCTGTGGACAGAAACACCTGGTTGATGAGAGAGGTCAACAGAGAATGGTCAGACTGGTTCGAACTGACAAAGTCTACGGTAACTCAGATAACCACTCTGTACAATTGTGATGAGAAGAATATCATCTCCGTATGCTGTTCTGAGATACGGGTTGGTGCTGTTTTGGCGGCACGAGGGGGACCTACACAATATTAGGCAGGTGGTTTTAATGTTGTGGCTGATCTGTGTTTATTTAAGCAATATCACATGAGCAAGAGTGTGATATGGCCCTATATCAGCACTGCTGTGATTCGGCCGCAGGAGTGCCGTAGGTAATCACAGCAGTGCTGATATAGGGACATATAGCACGATTGCGAGTGTGATATTGCTTATCTACAACAGTTCAATGAACAAGTACATTTAAAAAAATTATGAAAAACTGAGGACGGTCATAAAAATGCATTTGTGCATGGAAATACTTTATTACGCGACGGATCAGAACCTGCCGTCGCTGGTTCAAACCAAATGATGCATCCAAACCTTCTTTAGTAATGCAAAAATGTAACTTCAGAAATAGTATCACAGCTTGTGCTGTTTCGAACAAGTTATTGGATAAACAAGGATGCGTGTTTGTGTGTGTGTGTGTGTGTGTGTGTGTGTGTGTGTGTGTGTGTGTGTGTGTGTGTGTGAGTGAGTGAGTGAGTGAGAGAGAGAGAGAGAGAGAGAGAGATAGAGAGAGGAGTGTGTGTGATCACCTGTTGCCACTCCCAAGCAGAGATGCTGTCAGCTTTCTGAAGATCAGCTTTCTAAGTTGAAAAATATCATCCAAGCGGGGGTAATTCTCCCTATTTCGTGGTAGCCGGTGCACAAGAGTCAATCGTTATAGAAACCGCAATGTTTCTAACATATGTAATGTCAAAAAACGTATTAAAAAATACATGTAAGAGACACATACTGTAACTCTTAACACATCTGCACTGCTCTTACACTTCAGTTTAGAAAAGCAGGAACACAAGTGGAGTGATACACACACAGTGAAGCGTCCGAGTGCTGATAGTGTCAGATCATCAGTGCTCATGGAACGTCTCTCGTCCAATCAGATTCGAGGACCGGAACTAACTTTTGTATATATTCCGATACGGTTTGATTAGATTCAGATTTATTTGGGTTTATTATTGGGTTTAATTTCCATTTTGCTTTCATATGAAAGAAATTCACAGCTAATATTGTAACATTTTAACTTTGTAAATTGCAGTTTAAAGATCGATCTTAAAAAAAAAAAATCAGGGTAGTTCGAATGATGACCACATTTAATCGGAAAATTTAAATTTTACACAGCACTAATTATATATATTTGCACGTTATTTATTAACTGAGATTTGTTTATGTCCCTGTGAACAGGAGTCGTCATCAATATTTTTATTAGTTTTCCCACAAAAGAAAAACTAGATTTTAATTGGGTATAGTATCAATTAGACTAGTGTTGGGTATTGTCATTCACCTCACAATACGATATGAATTGCAACAATATGTCACGATACATCACGATACATATTTCACTATTTGATATATCACAATACAGATTCAATTCAGATTCACAAGTTTTCAATTCCAATTAATTTGGGCATATTTTAGTTATAATGTCCATTTTGATTACATACAGTATTCAATTAATTCTCATTCAGCTTTTAGCTTTTTAAAAATATATAAAAGTTCATGTATTTAATCAATAAATATGATGTCTTGAAATTACATACAGTATATTGTTTGTTGTTTATATACCTAATTTGCATTTTTTTGTTTGTTGAATTATTTAAATTTTTGAACAAGTGCTAAAATGTACTGTCTCTTTAAGACCAGTGGATTTTGACAGAAGTGTTGGAATTGCTTCCTGACGGCATCAGTGCTATTTATGACTAGAATTTATTTTGTTCAATAACTGACTAAAGTACAGAAAGGATTTTAAAAATACATTATTTAATTACCAATGGATTGTGTGGTGTCTTCTTTGGACTCAAATTACATGGAAAGGGAAAAACCAAACTTTTACTCACAACACGTAGTGAAAAGATCTCAGCGCTGAATTTCGCCACTACACTACTCAAACATTTTAAGTGAAAAATGACCAGCAAGTGGCTAATCATCACTGACATTTTTAACTACATACGCACATTGTATATGGTTGCATATTGAATAAAAGTGCGACCTAGGGATTTTAAGAAACGAGGTCTCTACAAGGTTACAAACAACTTCCATGTTTGTCAGTATTTCCACATTATTTTCATGTTGAGAAGACAAACTCTGGAATTATTTGCCAAAGTGATCAGCACCTTTGGACTGGACAGCTCCCGTAACGAAGCACTTAAGTTCAACTTTATAACGAGCGATCTATGTTCTAGTTTGTGAAACATGCGTTACTCCATTGTAAAATAATGAGCAATGCTAGTTAAGATGATTGATCAAGCTTAAGTTGCAATGTTATCGTGAAACCCAGCCATTGACAAAAAGACTCGAAACTCTAATTAAAATTTGATGGCAACTTTAAATGACACACTACGAGTGCTTTGTCTTCAGGTACAGATAAAATACAAAGATGTGGATTGTCCACATATCTAGAAGAACTAGGCTTCACTTGGCCTATCTCAGCCTCTGAGTGGACTAGAAGCCCAATCTTGGGGTCATTAGAATGCTGATATCCTCGACTTTGTGATGATATATAAACTTTTTTTATTACCAATAGTCGACAACTTATTTTTCAGATGATATGTTTAGCTTGTTTCCCCGCTGGACTGTATATTTTGTTGTGGACAACAAAGATATAACATTGGATTATTCACGCATGCAAGCTCAAAAACAAGTATAAATGACTCATTTTGTAGCAAATTGCCTAAGAGCAGATATATAATTTTTGGGGGCTGACAGCAGCAGTGATTGGCACATAAAAGAGACGTTTGTATTTGATGTCTTACAGGTATCATATTTCGCCTTGCTATTCTTTTGAAAATCTTTCAATCTGTGAGATGAGATTGAGAGCTTATATTTGATATGTGATTTGTCTATTTAAGTGCTTTTTGGGTAACACTTTATTTGGATGCACTCAAAAAAATATTTTAGCCAATTTTTAAGATGTATTAATTTCAATTGAATAATAAAATTACATCTAATTGAATTGCCTAATCTTTAACAAAATAAAATGTATAAATATTAAAAAATGCAAGTTTTATTAATTACATTTTCTTCAAGATTACTCAATTCAATTAGATTGAAATTTGTTATTCAATTGAAATGGATACATCTTTAAAAAACAGCAGCAAAATAACATCTTACCGGCTGACTTGCTATAGCTAGTAAACAGTGTTTCAACAAACATTCAGTATTAATCAAAATAATGTTTTAACATGTATAACAGCAGCAAAATAACAGCAAATCAACTGACCTGCTATAGCTAGTAAACAGTGTTTCAACAAACATTCAGTAGACTAACATTAGTGTCACGATTCCCTTTTTGTCTGCCCTGGGTTTCACTTGTCTCTGTCCAAAACTACACTTCCCATGATCCCCGGCCCTCATCACTGCCAGCCCTGTGTCATTGTGCTCACCTGATTGTAGTTTGTCATCATCATGTCTCCAGTGTATATAAACCCTGTTTGTTCTCCATTCCCTTGTCTATCATTGATGTTTGTGGACGCCTGTTTCCTTGGTCTTTATATGTTTATCCTAGTTGTTAAAACTCCTCGTATGTTTTCCGTGTTTTTGGTTTATTTCCCCATTGCGGATATTTCCTTTGTTTTGGTTTTGTCTGTTTAAGTTTTCTCCCTGTTAATAAAGTTGCACTGCGATTAGATCCTGTCTCCACGTCTGCCTTCATCTGCAAGCGTAACAAACCGACTGACTTGCTATAGCTAGTAAACAGTGTTTCAGCAAACATTCAGTAGACTAACAATAGCCTGTATAACAGCAGCAAAATAACAGCATATCGACTGACTTGCTATAGCTAGTAAACAGTGTTTCAACAAACATTCAGTAGACTAACAAAAGCCTGTATAACAGCAGCAAAACAACAGCTTATCGACTGACTTGCTATAGCTAGTAAACAGTGTTTCAACAAACATTCAGTAGACAAATTATAGTCTGTATAACAGCAGCAAAATAACAGCTTATTGGCTGACTTGCTATAGCTAGTAAACAGTGTTTCAACAAACATTCAGTTGACTATCAATAGCCTGTATAACAGCAGATAAATAACAGCTTATCGGCTGACTTGCTATAGCTAGTAAACAGTGTTTCAACAAATATTCAGTAGACTAACAATAGCCTGTATAATGCAGCAAAATAACAGCTTACCGGCTGACTTGCTATAGCTAGTAAACAGTGTTTCAACAAACATTCAGTAGACTAACAATAGCCTGTATAACAGCAGCAAAATAACAGCTTATCGGCTGACTTGCTATAGCTAGTAAACAGTGTTTCAACAAACATTCAATTGACTATCAATAGCCTGTATAACAGCAGGAAAATAACAGCTTATCGGCTGACTTGCTATAGCTAGTAAACAGTGTTTCAACAAACATTCAGTAGACTATCAATAGTCTGTATAACAGCAGGAAAATAACAGCTTATCGACTGACTTGCTATAGCTAGTAAACAGTGTTTCAACAAACATTCAGTAGACTATCAATAGCCTGTATAACAGCAGGAAAATAACAGCTTATCGACTGACTTGCTATAGCTAGTAAACAGTGTTTCAACAAACATTCAGTAGACTATCAATAGCCTGTATAACAGCAGGAAAATAACAGCTTACCGACTGACTTGCTATAGCTAGTAAACAGTGTTTCAACAAACATTCAGTAGCTTTTTCAGATTCAAAGCTTTTAAACTTTAAAATCTTTCATGACATTGCACCCCTTTTTGGATCATCCGGCGGGTTCAAAGAGTTTAAGAGTATAAGTCTTATTTCAAGGTAGATGCCGTTGCATCGTCAGGATTTTCAATTGATTAAATTGTTTTAAAAAGAATGAATTGTTACACCCCTATTGGCAGGTGATACAGAGCTAATAGCAACATCTCTGACCTTGTCAGGTTAGGAGAGGATGGAGTTTTCATCACTGTAGCTCTGAGATTGTGAGCACAGATTGTAAATGCATGTCCTAATTTCACCTTTCTCTCTCTCTGTTTTTCCTTTGATCTTTTATTTTCTCTCGCCACATTCTGTCTGCTCCGTGCTGTCTCGCATACTCTCTGGGTTCCACAACCTCCTTTATATGCTTTCTCTTTTCTTCCTCACTTCCTGCTTATTGTCGGCATTTTCATTTCCGTTATTGCATCCATGCCTTCGTTCTTTGCTTTATTACATACTGTTTTCACTCACTTCTCGGTCGCAATTCTCTCCCTCTCGTTTACGGCCTCCCCCAGCAGACATTTTTGTGAGTGAGTCTGTGCTGCGCTGGTGCTCGCAGCCGTAGGCCATTACTGTTCATTACACACAGCCAGAGGTCAGGAGAGGTCACACAGGATATAGAAACACAGCTGTACCGGAGAGGAGAGAGAGGCTAATAGTACAAAAAACTGCAGTAGGTCATCAGATGCACGACCCTTTGAGTGGTTTGAGGATAAAGACCTTGAACATTACATCACTGGGTCTTCATGCTTCATAATAAAAGAAATCTCAGCACAAGCTCAATATCGTTTAAGTTATTAGAGCACATTTGGTTTAATGCTTTCTAAATGTGCCGTAGTTTTATGACCCGGTCCACAGCAGAGTTCCCTGAATTACTATTTGCAGTGCCAAAGCAGAAGAAATTACATTTGACCAAGGTTGTGATTTAGAAGTCTGAATTGAATGTGATGAGGTAAAAAGACTAGAATACTTTTCAAAATGCCAAAATTTTACACTGTGATGGTATTTTCATCTAAAAGGCCATAAAACAGGCTTCATTTTGCAAGGTATACTCTATATATATACACTGCAGTGTATATATAGAGTATACTTTGCAAAATGAAGCAGGTTTTAAGCTTTAACTATACATATATAAACATGTCTGAAGAGTTTGTAGTCGAAGAATTGATGCAGTTCTTTGCCCAAAGTTTTTGGACCGGTGCCAGTTCACAATGTTGAAATAGAAAATATGCAATCGATAGATGTCCCGTCGCTCATCACTGCTGGTTAGAACATACAACTCTGATTATCTTAGAAAATATACCTCTTATCACATGTCATTTGCTGTCTGGTTAGGTCACGATGTGACTATGGATGCCTGTAGCCTCCTTTCTGTTTCTGTTTGATTTCCGAGTACTACATAATAAAAAAAAAACAAGGCTGGGCATAGAAATGCATCCATTCTTGGACTAGAGACTCTTCAGATGTGTTTAGTAAGTTATGTTCTCTGTTTTGTGTGCTGCTGTGTTGTGTTTACTGTGGAGGACCTGCTTTTTGATAAACAAAACACATTTTCACTTGAACGCCCCAATGTCGCGAGGGGGCTGTGTGAACTGTTGCACTCGTGCCCTATCATGAATGGCTCATTAGATCAACGGTCGGTCCATATTTTCACTAAATAATACATTCGATTTCGGTTTGTTTCGCACCAAACCTTATCATATGCCTTCATGACGATCATGAGTCTCATGGAATAATTGATTAGACTTCTGAATTAAACCTTTGTGTTCTTTGGAAGCTTGAAGTGTTGGTCAACATAAACTGTCCATTGAATGACATCACTGAGTACAACATTTTTTCAAAATTGTGTTCAGTAAAAGAAAGAAAGTCATATAGTGTTATAACAACACATGGGTGAGTGAACAATGACTGAATTGTCATTTTTGGGTTGAACTAGTCCTTTAAGTTTGTTTAGAAATGTAATAGCACACCTCTCTCCTCAACAAGCCACATGTTTTAAGGTATCGTTCACCTCTGTGGCACATAACGGTGCAAATTATACTCTGAATTTTAAGATGTTTTGCTAGAGGTTTGTTCAAATCACTAACCTATATTTTGAGCAGTAGTAATCACGATGCTTGACTTGGTAACATCAGCAAAATCATTAGATGGAGTTAAGGGATAAAGTGTGTCTCCAGTTCTTTGATCAAGATGATTGATCTCATTGAATTTCAAATGTATTGGTTGATAGTCACAAGATAAACCTGTTGATGTGCTCGTGGTTTAATCCATGACATCCTAACTAACTTGTTTGTAACACACCTAATCAGTGACGCCATCAGTATCATCAGTATGGCAATCTCAGACACACTGAAAGCACAGGAAATTGTCTAATGGACTTCAGTTTTTCAGGCTTTTCGCCGAGTCTGATTCAGACGCTTTTAAAGTGCTCCACTCTTGTTAGAAATTAAAAAAAAACAAAAAACACGAAAATAGCTGGAGGCTGTACAGCGATTCAGGCCCAGGAAACGATCCCAGCCATGTCTTTGCTTTGGAAACAGTTGTTTGTCACTCACATTTTTCTTATTTACTTGCAAATCCCGGGACGCAGAATGTCCCCCAAAGCCACATGACAAATAATAGTTTGGAAACAGAAACTTGTCGCTCTGTTCAAGCTGACAGTGGCATCATATAAGAAACATTTGTACACTTTTGGAGTAATCACAGGTGTTATTCATCACACAATGTTCCAATAGCATTTGAAAAAGTGTTACAATACTGCATGTCTTAATTTTACATTTTACATACATATATATATATATATATATATATATATATATATATATATATATATATATTGGTTTATCATTTGAAACCTTTTTGCAAAATAACGTTACACGTTTCATTACATGTATCTCGGCAGTTCCGAAGTGAAATGTCCATTGTGTGGCGCTAAAAGCGAGTTAATCGCTCCCAAAACAGATGACGTTTTTAAATCAAGGAAACCGACCTCCCTACCCTAAACCTAACTGATAGTTTCAGAAAAAGCATGTCAAATAAAAAACGCAACTTTAGTTTGACATTTTGTGGTGGTTCTTTGACACTTTCGGCTCACGTGTCAACTCTCGCGCTCTTCAGTACTCATACCTCGATCCTTTACATCACTAGTGCAACGCTCCATCAGTTGAGCTAACACATAATTTGATCACAGTCGAACGCACTTTAAATGTAGTTGGTTATGTAATGCAAACGACATTAAAACATTATAGGAAATTGTTCAGATGCCATAAGATAGCATTGTGTAAGGATCAAGGGTTTTTGAACTGATAATCTCCCGTTTTACTCGTGATTTGAGCGAAAGTCAATGAAAGTCATTGTTGTTGTAGCACCTCTAGTGTTCATTTCAACAGGAAACTGCACCACCTAAAAATCTACGAGACCTGGTTGAACAAACTTACCAAATACTTCTTGGGGCTACTCTCTAACTGGAGCAAATCACTACACAAGCCCAACATTTCCACAAGAATAGAATAAATACGATACATGCCAGTTGGAATGTGCAAGGCTTTGACCTTGGATCGCTTCCCAGTCCGCCCCTAGACTCTCTGTGATCGGTCTGTAGGCGCCAATGTAGATGAGCATTGTGGGGGTTTTAATGAAGTCCAGCTCGCTCTCTCATGTGTCCATGGCAACCTTCAGTTTCCTTTTCCCTCCTCACAAAATGGAGAAAACTAACAAGCAAAGCTGACTTTCAAAGAGCCTTCAACATCTCAGGCTGTTTTTGGCAATTGGATTAGACAAGCAGAGGGAATGAACTCCAGAAAGCTTTTCTCTACCTCAGAAAAGATGCAGACTTGGAGCTCACAATCAAAAAGCAACATTTCTCCTCAACAGAAAGCCAGAGGAGTGTGAAACTGTTTGCTTTCTGGTAGAAAACCAACTAACTATATACATACAAGCCACTACTTATTAGGATAAAGAAATAGTTCACTCAAAAAATGTACTTGAGAGTATAAATCATTATCCACTTCCATTCTATGAAAAACAGAAGCTTATAAGCGCAACATGAGGGTGAGTAAATAATGACCATTTTTAACTAGTAAACTAGAGTATTCCTTTAACATTCATGTTATGTTTGGGGTCTTAAAGAATTAGTTGGGGTTGTTGACAACGAGTACTTTTGAGGATGAATAATCCCTGGATTTGCCCAAATTTTCCAGGTTACTGACTTCAAATCTTTGAAAGATACTTTGAGCTTTTTTAAGACACTTGGTAACCATTTAACTTGATAATAATGAGCAGAACTGTGTATTAGGTCGCTGATAAATAAGACTGTTCGTCATGATAAAAATGTGAAAATTTATACATTTTTGGAAAATATTTATACAATAAATATATATAAAATAAATGTAAAAAATTACATTAGGGTTGTCTGTTAGTAGTAACTGTTAAGTAAAAGGTAAAAATATAGTTTTTAATATAGTAAATAAAAATGCATTTTTTATATTTTTTAGGGTTACTCCATTTGAACGGAACAAAATGTGTCTTTTTATGAAAAAAGATTATTAGAAAACCTCTCACTCAGTCATTTAGGTCTAAAATGGGTCCTTTCTATTCGTTTATATATATATATATATATATATATATATCTATACACACACATACACACACACACACAAGTCATTAAAACTCGTTTTTTAACCACTCCACAGATTTCATATTAGCAAACTATAGTTTTGGCAAGTCGTTTAGGACATCTACTTTGTGCATGACATGAGTAAATTTTCCAACAAGTGTTTACAGACCGATATCGTCACTTTTAATTGACTATAACACAATTCCAGTGGGTCAGAACTTTACATACACTAAGTTAACTGTGCCTTTAAGCAGCTCGGAAAATTCTAGAAAATGATTTCACGTCTTTAGACTTTAGACTATTAGTCTGGATCATCCTTGGGAGCTATTATGATATGTTGATCTGTACAAACAAAAGTACACAAGTATAAACACAATGGGACCTTTCAGGAAGAAGATACTTTCTGTCTCCAAGAGATGAACGTAGTTTGGTGCGAAAAGTGCAAATCAATCCCAGAACAACAGCAAAGGACCGTGTGAAGATGCTGGAGGAAACAGGTAGACGAGTATCTATATCCACAGCAAAACAAGTCCTATATTGACACAACCTGAAAGGCTGCTCAGCAAGGAAGGATCCACTGCTCCAAAACCACCATAATAAAGCCAGACTACAGTTTGCAAGTGCACATGGGGACAAAGATCTAACATTTTGGAGAAATGTTCTCTGGTCTGATGAAACAAAAATGGCTTAAGGACAACAAAGTCAAGGTATTGGAGTGGCCATCACAAAGTCCTGACCTCAATCTGATAGAACATTTGTGGGCAGAACTGAATAAGTGTGTGCGAGCGAGGAGGCCGACAAACGTGACTCAGTTACACCAGTTCTGTCTGGAGGAATGGGCCAAAATTCCAGCAGCTTATTGTGAGAAGCTTGTGGGAGGCTCCCCAAAACATTTGACCCAAATTAAACAGTTTAAAGGCAATGCTACCAAATACTAACAAAGTGTGTGTAAACTTCTGACCCACTGGGAATGTGATGAAAGAAATAAAAGCTGATGTAAATGTATGTGTATGTAAACGTCTGACTTCAACTATATATATATATATATATATATATATATATATATATATATATATATATTATTTTATATTATTTTCACCTGACTTGGTGATTTGGTGGACAAAAGTTTTTCAAATATGAATAATGGTTTAAAAAATATAACTCTATAAGTCAACAGTTTAATTTCCATTTGTTAACATTAGTTAATACAATTAACTAACATGAACTAACAACATATAGTAACACATGGTGGTGGCGTAGTGGGCTAAAGCACATAACTGGTAATCAGGAGGTTGCTGGTTCGATCCCCACAGCCACCACCATTGTGTCCTTGAGCAAGGCACTTAACTCCAGGTTGCTGTGTAATAAGTGTAAGTCACTTACAACTGCCAAATGCATAAATGTAAATGTAAATGTTGTACTTGTAACATTAGTTAATGCACTATTAACTAACATCAATGAACAATTGTATTTTTATTAACAAATATGTATAAATGATATAAAAATATACGCCCCTGTTACACTTTTGTTTTTTTTCCGTGAAATAAGCCGTACTTTTGGATGGAAAGAATTTCTGAGACTTCGCTGAGACTGACTAGACTAAGTGAAACTAGTCTAGGAGAAAATATATTACTCAGATCGTTCTTGCTGTGTTTTTCTTTTCCCTATCTATTGCAGGTGAAAAAATAAGACTAAAGTAAATAAAAGTAGCTGTCTTAAAACCTTGTTTACTAGTCACTTTCTCTCACGGATAACCCATTCCATGGCCACAATAACAGATAATGTGGTCCCTTATTATGTATTATTATTATTATTATTATTACTGATGTAATATGTAGGTCAATAATGTATTAAGCTGTAGACTTAAAATACATCCAACCTGTAATAAAAGCTGCTAGTGTGACATGACAATCACGTCGGTTTCCTGTAACTGTACATGTTCCGCTCCAGGCGAGTGCTCCCCGTTTTTATCAAGGTTGTCTGCTTTTAATGTGTTTCATGTCCGGAACGGTTCTTCCTCCACCGTTTCTATTCTCCTTCCTCTTAGTCCTGTCCTCCCTAGGGTCTCCGTTAGAGAGTAACGGTTCAACGCTTCTGGTTGAAAATCCTCCCTGAATACCAATAGCTGTACGGTGGGTGATGTCGAGGCGTTCTACCTGTCTTTGCTTTTCAAATGAGGGCTTTGTAATGGAAAATGCTTTCGGGTGTTTCTTCAACTAGAGAATAAGCACTTTTGGCCTAGTGGACTTTTTTTTCATTACCAAAAGTTTTCATGCCTGTTTTAATGTTACCTTCATATACCAAAAAGAAAAATGTAAAAATGTTCAACACCTCAACAAGTGAAATCAACACCTGGGACATGAAAGTGCCCAAAGTTGTTGGAGATTTTACATTGATCATGACCTTTTCCACCACAGTTTCATTTCAAATGTTGTATTGTTTTTAATGGCATTCTGTGATAGCATTCTAGTTTTATTCCCTTCCTGGCCAAGTGAGTAACTTTTGTTTTAAACATCCAAGGCTGTGAGGGAATGGTCGAAAGGAAGTCAATAAAGCCGAGATGATGTATGTCGAGTTCTTGTTGACAAATGCGCACAGGGAACACAGTTCATTTGGTGAGGATTGATTTGGAAGCATTAGAATATCATTATATCAGCATGTCACAGTTTGGGAATGTCAACCTTAAAAACCCTTTATCTCCAGTCCAATGATTTTATCAGCAAAGAATTGCTTTTTATTAAAGGTGTCTCATAATCTGCTCAGCTGAAACTTTCCTCCATGCCCTGTGCTCTGCTGAGGGTGGCAAGAAACGCAAGAAAAGGTATCATTTACAGTGGCAAGTAAAAGTATGTGAACCCTTTGGAATTAGCTGGTTTTCTGCATTAATTGGACATAAAATGTGATCTCATCATCATCAATGTCACGAGTATAGACAAACACAACATGCTTAAGCTAACAACACTCAAACATGTATAATCTTTCATGTCTTTATTGAACACATCCCGTTAAACATTCACATTTTAGGTTGGAAAAAGTAAGTGAACCCCATAGGCTAATGACATCAACAAAAGCTAATTAGAGTCAGGAGTTGGCAAACCTGGCATCCAGTTAATGAAACGAGATTGGAGGTGTGGGTTATAGCTACTTAGACTTATAAAAAGCACTCAAACATTTTGAGTTTGCTATTCACAAGAAGCCTCTACTGGCGTGGACCATGCCTCGCAGAAAAAGAGATCTCAGAAGAACTACGGTCAAGAATTGTTCCTTTGCATAAAACTGGAAAGTGTTACAAATTTATCTCCATGCGCTTAGATATTCATCTGTCCACAGTTAGACAAACTGTCTATAAATGGAGATGATTTAGTACTATAGGTACTCTCACTAGAAGTGGCCGTCCAGCCAAGATGACTCAAAGGGAACAATGCAGAATGATCAATGAGGACAAAATAACCCTAGAGTGACAGATAAAGACTTGAAGAAATCATTGGAACTGGTTAACATCTCTGTTCATGAGTCTACTATACAGGAAACATTAAACAGGTATGGTGTTCATGGCAGAACATCATGAAGGAAGCCGCTACTTTCCAACAAAAACATTGCTGCGCACCTGAGGTTTGCCAAAGACCACCTTGACACTCCACAACGCTAACTGGGAAAACACATAACAGTTCTTTACTTACAAAAAAACACATGTAAAAAGTTAATTTGAGCATTGTTCCAGGGATTGTTCTATGCCTACTGTAAGAGCTATGTATGCAAATATGTATGTGTGCGATAGTAAAATGACAAGTTACGTAGACACCAAAATGTGTTTGATAGAATATGAACAACACATTATTTTTCCTACCGCCAACTAGAAGGTACAGTCCAGCCTTTTGTCTGCACTACTGTGTGCGTGCTCCTTGCAGACGTATTTGTTACATTTCACACAGGTGTTGCTGGTCTTGGAGTCATTTCTGTTGGGACAGACCTGGCACCTGCCATGTTTCCTGCCTGCAGTTTGAACCACTAGGGGGTGTTTCTCCATTTGGATGTCCTTCACAACAGTTGCAGCAGCTGTTGATGCTCTGGGAAGGCACTGTCATCTCTCGATATGAGGTTTCACTAACGTGCCCCATTCTTGGGGCAATATTGTCTCAAAAGAAAGGGTCTCTGCCAGTGAAGGCAGACATTGAAGATTTTACCTTCCATTTCTTCATCACAAGAAGCTCAGATGGAAGCTCCACTGCGTTTTTTGTCACTGTCCCCAACATGGTAACCTTCCTTTTCAGCTGTTCCTCACCCAGGGCGTACGATGTGAAAGAATATCTCATGCAATGTTACGACCATTCAGTGCTTCATCCATGTCTAGTACCACCCTCATACCCATATTTTGATACTGTATTTGGCTGGTTTGCTTAGTATGCATTGTCTGAACGGACAGCGCCCACGAAAAGCAACCAGACATTCATCCACAGTGGCGTGGGGGCCTGGATTGTAAAGGAAGGGTAATTGCTGTACCCACTTCTCCCATACATCCCATATTGCTGCGAGTTTGTCACGCTCTCGTTGGCCCTGCCTTGTTTCTCTGTCATCAAAGTGGATGAAACGGGAGAAAACATGCAATGTCTTTTGAGACATGGTGGCTGGAAATATTGCCCCTTCAATGTCAGCATTACAGAGGCTTGCTGTTGCTTCTCCTTTTGTACACTCCTGCCAAACTGAGCAACCCAATGTAGGCTTGCAAGTGGGTCACATCCAAGTCTTTCCAACTGGCCCCATACACGCACCTCCCCTCTAAGTTTGTCATCTCAAGTATATCGTTTTCGATTGATGCCGTTACGAAGAGCTCAAATGCCGATTTTATGTCTTGGACACGGCTGACGGCGTATCTGGAGGGGTCTGGAACCATTTTGATTAGCAGCGTTAAGCCTACTCTGTTGTTCAAATGGGGAGAGGGACCATAATAGCATAATAACTTTCCATTTTTGGAAGGTAATGTGTCTGGTGGTGGTTGAGAGACAACAGGAGGGTCAACACTAAGAGTCTCATTCTCATCAGAGGAGGATGCCTCATAATCAGGGTCTTCCTCAACATTATCCTCTGTCTCAGACACATTCTCCTCTATGTCACTTTCACTGTCAAAGAACTGTGACAAAACCTCATTGACAGGAAACCTTTGCTTAGAGGTCATTTTCAATTGAGAAAGAGCATAAAGAGACAGCCCACAGAGCATTAAGTGAAAGGGATTAGAAGATTGCTGTGCAAGCTTTTATGTGGAATATATTGAATGTATATGGAAAAATAGCAGCAAGCAGTGATACCGGAGTCAAGTCAATAATTGGCACCATGAGCAGCAAAAGAAGCTTTGTGACATGTTTTCGGTTAGAGTCCGATGAACAGTGTATGAGGAGTCAGAAAAAGCAAACCTTCAATCATAAAAAAACCCATTGATTTTAAATAGTTATTTTAAAAGGGGTCATATAATGGTACATGCACTTTTTCAAGTTGATTGTACTGAAATGTGTGTTGGCTGTGCCTGTACACAACCATCCAATTATGATAAAAATCCATCCAGTGTTTTTGTTTTAATCTCCTTATATATTTTCCCCTGCCTCAAATCACTCGTGAGCGAGCTGTCAATCATAGTCCGTCATCATTGTTGATACAATGGAGCAGAATGGCGCCTAAGCGATTGTGGTGTTCTGTTCTTCGGTGTAACGAACACAGCAGTCATTTTGATGTTCCTAAATCTTAACCGCTGAAGACGCAGTGGCTGAGTTTTGTTTACGATGGGAATATTCCCCACGAGCAACGTCAATGCGTTCATGTTTGCGCGAATCATTTTTCACCAGACTGCTTTATAAACGAGGGTCAGTATAAAGCTGGTTTTGCTAAGAAGCTGCTGCTGAAAAAAGATTCGGTACCAACTATTTATATTCCCTCTGCACCTCCAGAAGAAGTAAGTGTAACGTTTTATTAACCTTTATATTAGAGAACGGAGGGGCGGGGTGACCAAAGCTCATTATCATTTAAAGTCATATGCTCTGAAACGGCGTGCTGAAAACAGAGCAGTTTTTGAGCAGGTAATATTAGTGTTTTCTTAAAATACTAATGAGAATTTTTAATAAAAGTATATTACAAAGTTTTCATTTAGACCCTAAAGATTCATATTAACTTGTACAAAAATGGCATTATATGACCCCTTTAAAAATAACTAAACATTGCTATTTCACTTTTGTCCAGTATGTGGCACTGTTCTGAAACTGCTGAGGCCAATTTTCGTGCAAATCAGATTTCGGCCTAGGACGAGTTCGAAAAAGTAGGTTTTTCAGAAAATTCAAAATGGCGGAAAAATATTAATGACAGAAAATGAAGTCATAGGGTGTTATTAAAGTTATTAACATAAACGTGAGTGGAAGTTTGGGCAGTTGGTGGCGCTAGAGGGTTTGAGCTAGAGATGCCATTTTGCTATGGTGGCACATCAGACTGTCCTCTATCTGTGTGCCAAATTTCACAACTTTCCCGCAAGCGGTTCTATGGGCTGCCATTGACTAAAGAGCGGAAAAAGAAGCAGAGTAATAATAATAATAATGAAGAAGAAGAAGAAGAAAACTAACAGAAACAATAGGGGTCTTTTGCCCCTTTGGGGCTTGACCCCTAATTATGTTTTCCGCTCCCCCATGTTGTGTGAACTATCAGTGGTTCTCGCAATACTACAGGTATTGTTATGTTAGGTTAGGGCACTAAAGAAGAGAGATGTTTTTTTGAAGATTATAAAATTGCATGTTATAGTGACCTCAATATCATCCAAACAACCAATACAAATGTATATCTAAATAGCCTTGGGTAAAAATGTGTTCAGGTCATTGAAAACACATCATTGTGTTAATTATATTTTTACCCAGTTGTCCCCATTAAATTAGGAAAAGTAATTAAATAAGAAGCAAAAAAATAAAAATGTATGCCAATCATGTATTTAGAGACGTTAAACATTGAATGGAGTCAAATTGACCCCAAAGATAATAGGAGGCTTAAGCACATTGTGTTTGTCTATACTTGTGATTTCAATGAAGATGTGATCTAATTTTATGACCAATTAATGCAGAAAACCTGCTAATTCCAAAGGGTTCACATACTTTTTCTTGCCCCTGTATATACCGGAAGACTTTAGTTAAATCAAGGTTGAATTCAACATGAAATCAAAATTAACTTTCTGTCAGATACCTAAAAAAAAACACGTGTGAAATATTTGGGACATTTTTGTCACGTATTGTATAATTTTTGCCCCGCACCTATCCCTGTTTTGCAGAAGTAGATCTTCTCATGAAGTTTGACTCTTTCCTTTCTCCAGTTGAGGGACATGCGTTAACAGATAACAGATTTTCAAATTTGAACTGTATAGTTGATATTGGAATGGACGTGCTGCGTCCAGTTAGATCCCGGGATCAGCAGTGATTGTACGTGACGAGTGGGACACTGCAGGACTGACTGCATTTAAAGTGGCCGTCAGGAGGCAGGTTGTGCTGCAAGAATAGCAGCTATCAGACTTGCGCTCTTCCTTCAGGACATATAGGGGCATATTCAGATTCCAGGAGCTTTTTTGGTTGTTGCCCGAGGCATCCGGTGTCCCAACCGGGTCCAGTGCATATCATGAATATATGAACGTATTGACAAGAGGATGGATTTGATATGTGTTTACAATTCTTTTGATCCAATAGACTGCCAATACTCAAGGTATTTACTCAAGGTCTATAAATTCAATCTTGTCTCTTGACAAGTCTTAATAGTAGTACAAAATGGTGAATCATAAGAAATCGTACAAGTCACTCCCAAAGAGAAAATTATATAAACCTACGAACAATGATATTAGGAAGTGTAACCCCTTACCCAAACCCTTAAGCATATTACAGGTTATTGACATGCAGTCATTGTATTGTAATTTAAATTATATTTGTTGATTGGTTGGTGTTTATGTGAATAAAGGTCATACCTTTTCGTAGGAGGCAAGGCGTGCGATATCTTACAATTGTGCCATCTTGCACAAATTATTAGGAGTGGACGTTGTATTTTGGTTTCGTCATGTGCAGCGCATAGTTTAAATTAATTTAAACCCACTGATCTCAGGATACTCTGCGCTGTCAGTAAAGGGTTAAACTTTCGACATACAGAGTCATGTGACAAAACAACATGGTGCTGACCACAGCGGAGTTTGTCTTTGAGAGAAGCACCAACAAAACTGCATCTGGTAAGTTAGGTAATTAGGTTTTTACAATGAAACCTGTTTGGGTCGAAAGATTAGAGTCTCTAGTTTCCTCCGATATGCCATTTTTTAAATTTGAACGATTTTTTGCGAAACGGCACACTGTTAAACACAATATACCTTTCAGAGGGTTTATATGGAGTTAGGATGATAATAAGGTGCATTTCAAACTGTTCTGAGACCAGTGCAGACAGACAGCACACTAGAGGTTAAGTCATGCACTAAATAGGGAGCAAGGGAGCATCCTATAGCTCTCTATAACTGTTCTGAGACCAGTGCAGACAGACAGCACACTGGAGGTTAAGTCGTTCACTAAATAGGGAGCAAGGGAGCATCCTATAGCTCTCCTATATCTGTTCTGAGACCAGTGCAGACAGACAGCACACTGGAGGTCAAGTCATGCACTAAATAGGGAGTAAGGGAGCATCCTATAGCTCTCCTATAACTGTTCTGAGACCAGTGCAGACAGACAGCACACTGGAGGTTAAGTCATGCACTAAATAGGGAGCAAGTGGGCATCCTATAGCTCTCCTATAACTGTTCTGAGACCAGTGCAGACAGACAGCACACTGGAGGTTAAGTCATGCACTAAATAGGGAGCAAGTGGGCATCCTATAGCTCTCCTATAACTGTTCTGAGACCAGTGCAGACAGACAGCACACTGGAGGTTAAGTCATGCACTATATAGGGAGCAAGTGGGCATCCTATAGCTCTCCTATAACTGTTCTGAGACCAGTGCAGACAGACAGCACACTGGAGGTCAAGTCATGCACTAAATAGGGAGCAAGGGAGCATCCTATAGCTCTCTATGCAATTAAGTGCGTTCAATCCTAAAATCTGATCAAAAGTTCAGTTTCAGCTGCAGATGATGTTTGGATCACTCAACATGTTTGACACACATGGGACAATGATCATCAGTACATAGATTCACAATTTATTACTGGACGAATATATTACTTACTACAGCTCGTTTTATTTATGTTTTTGTTTTTTGTTTTTTTGGACTTAGACCTGCTGTCCAAATACTGTATGTTGCCATCAATTTTTAGGAAAAGATTTGTTCTAGATTTTTTTTTTTTTTTTTGCAAGTTTATTAGATGCTAGTTACAAATCAAAAAGGGAAATGGAAAATGCACACAGCAGTCACGCTCTGGTCTCTTTGGAGATTTAGGTTTAGGGTCAGGGTTAGGTGAATTAGGTTTGTTAACATTCATTCTCCATTTGATCTCATTTCTATCCACTGTGCAGTAGGAGGATTTTTGAAGAAATCTCATTTGTGATCCCCCTCCCCACTTTTGCATTCAACCAAAACTCTTCCAGAAGGTATTTACAGTAATGCAACTCTCCATCGTCGTGGACAGGCTACACTCATAAGAATTGATCTACTGATAAGGAATAAGAAAACTGTATATTTGCGTGTATGTGGACAAAATAAAAGATTAAAAAAGTCAGGGAATCATCAAGGAATCTCTTGGGAGTTACAAGCAAGATAATGAAAAACTGTCCACGAATGTTTGAGGAAGCAGCGGGATTAAAGGAGATTGTAGAATTTATTATAGTAACGACTTGGATGGAAAGAAATCAAGAGGTCACATGGAAAAAATAAGAGACATTAATCGGCTGTTTTTATACCCTTTCACGCTGAGATCATGTTGTTTTGTGACGTCCGGTAGCTATGGTGACCTTATCTACATCATTCACTAATCACTGCTGGGTAGTTTTACGCATCAGCATCATTCCCACAAGCCCTTAAGCTCTTGGTGTCCATGAGTGTTGCTTTTAGCTCAGTCACATTTTCCTATGTTTATGTCTTGGGGTTGTTCCTGTTACAAAGAACCTTTTGATTATAAATAAATGTTGATGTTGAACTACGTGACGCTCATTTAATTTGTCCGGATGTATGAAGTCATTCAATAATATGGTACAAACAATTATTTCTATACACCTCTGTATCTAAAGTAATTTTGATATTTATTTTAATTGTAATTTATTTTCTGGGGCCTAAAGTCAAAAGTATTAATAAGTCAATAAAGTCAATAAAATATTGTAACTGTCCGGAGACTAAATAAATATTGGCATAAGTAGATTGGAATAATATTGTATTATTTTATATATATATATATATATATATATATATATATATATATAAATTTATTTTTTAAAGTAAGCTATAATTATTTTTTTTTATTTCTATGTATATATATATATATATATATATATATATATATATATATGTGCACACAGTATAAAAAAAATATTTTTGTCCAACAATCGCAGTAATATTTGAGAGGACCCCTTTAGACTCATAACTGTGAAGTAAACAAATAAATCTGATATTTTAACATTTTTATTAAAAGCGCACATTTTGTTCAGGTTAAACAGAGTAACCCTGACAACATTTCTTGACATTATGTATATATATATTTACCTTTAAGAAAAACATGTTTTTTATAACTTTTTTAATTAATTATTTAGTTGCAAGTAATGATTTTAATACCTTTTAATTGACAGTTACACCACTTTAACATTTTAAAATTCATAATTATTTTTATTTTTTTTTGGCAAATAAAAACGTATATGTGTGTGTGTGTATATATATATATATATATATATACACTCACCTAAAGGATTATTAGGAACATCATACTAATACTGTGTTTGACCCCCTTTCGCCTTCAGAACTGCCTTAATTCTACGTGGCATTGATTCAAAGCATTCTTTAGAAATGTTGGCCCATATTGATAGGATAGCATCTTGCAATTGATGGAGATTTGTGGGATGCACATCCAGGGCACGAAGCTCCCGTTCCACCACATCCCAAAGATGCTCTATTGGGTTGAGATCTGGTGACTGTGGGGGCCATTTTAGTACAGTGAACTCATTGTCATGTTCAAGAAACCAATTTGAAATGATTCGAGCTTTGTGACATGGTGCATTATCCTGCTGGAAGTAGCCATCAGAGGATGGGTACATGGTGGCCATAAAGGGATGGACATGGTCAGAAACAATGCTCAGGTAGGCCGTGGCATTTAAACGATGCCCAATTGGCACTAAGGGGCCTAAAGTGTGCCAAGAAAACATCCCCCACACATTACACCACCACCACCAGCCTGCACAGTGGTAACAAGGCATGATGGATCCATGTTCTCATTCTGTTTACGCCAAATTCTGACTCTACCATCTGAATGTCTCAACAGAAATCGAGACTCATCAGACCAGGCAACATTTTTCCAGTCTTCAACTGTCCAATTTTGGTGAGCTCTTGCAAATTATAGCCTCTTTTTCCTATTTGTAGTGGAGATGAGTGGTACCGGTGGGGTCATCTGCTGTTGTAGCCCATCCGCCTCAAGGTTGTGCGTGTTGTGGCTTCACAAATGCTTTGCTGCATACCTCGGTTGTAACGAGTGGTTATTTCAGGCAAAGTTGCTCTTCTATCAGCTTGAATCAGTCGGCCCATTCTCCTCTGACCTCTAGCATCAACAAGGCATTTTCAGCCCACAGGACTGCCGCATACTGGATGTTTTTCCTTTTCACACCATTCTTTGTAAACCCTAGAAATGGTTGTGCGTGAAAATCCCAGTAACTGAGCAGATTGTGAAATACTCAGACCGGCCCGTCTGGCACCAACAACCATGCCACGCTCAAAATTGCTTAAATCACCTTTCTTTCCCATTCTGACATTCAGTTTGGAGTTCAGGAGATTGTCTTGACCAGGACCACACCCCTAAATGCATTGAAGCAACTGCCATGTGATTGGTTGATTAGATAATTGCATTAATGAGAAATTTAACAGGTGTTCCTAATAATCCTTTAGGTGAGTGTATATATATGTATATATATATATGTATGTATGTATGTATTGTGTATATACACCTATCAGCCACAACATTAAAACCACCTGACTAATATTGTGTAGGTCCCCCTCGTGCCTCCAAAACAGCACCAACCTGCATCTCAGAGATGATATTCTTCTCATCACAATTGTACAGAGTGGTTATCTGAGTTACCGTAGACTTTGTCAGTTCAAACCAGTCTGACCATTCTCTGTTGACCTCTCTCATCAACAAGGTGTTTCCATCTGCAGAATTTCCGCTCACTGGATGTTTTTTGTTTTTGGCATCATTAGGAGTAAATTCTAGAGACTGTTGTGTGTGAAAATCCCAGAAATACTCAAACAAGCCTGTCTGACACCAACAATCATCCATGTGATTATCTAATCAGCCAATCGTGTGGCAGCAGATACGGGTCAGATATGTGTCAGGATCTTCAGATAATGTTCACATCAACCATCAGAATGGGGAAACATTTTGATCTCTGTGATTTGGACCATGGCATGATTGTTAGTGCTAGATATATATCTATATTTTTTACATTTATGAAACCAACATGGGCAAAAAGATTTTAGATTTTTAAAGAAATCAAAATGTTCTTGTATTTGTCATCGACCCATGTACTTGTGATGTTTGTGGATATATTTTGGAAATGGGCATATCAGGCTTTCTCATATAATATGCTTGGATAATTCGTTCTTGGAAGAAATGTATGAAACATGTTCAAATGAAAATATCTGAATTTTAATTTAAACTGATTGCAGACTTTTGTATTTTGTCAAATCTAAGCACAGTTTGACACATTATTGATCTCTTCTGATACTCTAAAGAAGACACATGAGGCCTTTTTTTTATTGTATTTCTATAAAATGTTAAAGAAATGTGTTCTGATCCAAATCAGGCACTTTTAAAAATTGTTATCACTTGTTTAAACGTATATTTATATTGCATCGGTAGAGCATTACGTCTCTATGGCAAATCAACTCTTCTGTCCTGAATCTTATTTGGGGTTGCTACCATTGCAGAGCGTTCCAAATCGTCCACTTTTGAGGTTCCATAATGCTGCCTTAGAAGGTGCTGTGACAGCTTACTGGGTTTTGGAACAGAATTAATGACTCAGTAAGTTGATTTGGAGCTAATAATAATACGGTAACAACAACAGTGTTCTTCAAACCAAGTAGACAAACATAGAAAGAAGATTACTAAAAAGAAAATGTGGTGAAATGGTAAATGAAAAAGAAAGATTCTAGGTTGACAAGTTGAAATGATGGAGTGGTAAACAGATGCTGTAATCACATTTCATTGTAAATATGTTCCTGCTAATCCAGCGGCTATTTTCACAGCTTTATTGGGCCAGAGCATAACATGGTGTGAAATTAAAGGTGAATCTTCAAGGAGGTTTTACATCAAGTACTAATTAACTGGAGGGTCCACCATTGTGCAGATTTCCATTTTAATGCCTCCGTGTTTCATATTGCACAGATTAGCCGTTTTTAATCTTTCAGACGTTAATGTGACTAATTTCTATTACCTACCCATAATAGCTGGAAAAGGAAAAGAGCACCTTCAAACATTTCATTATTGGAACTCTGCATGAGTAATTGTGGAAATATGCATTTTATTTTATTTCTTCTTCAAATGCTTCTTCTCCTGGTGTTTCTGAAAGGCTTTTTGAAATTGAACTGGCCCAATCATTTGGGTGAATACTGTGAAATCTGTCAAGAGTTTCACCCCAAAATCAAAAGAAATAAGGAATTTAGTCTATTAAATTAAATCAAGTGGAACAATAATATTTTTTATGGTTGTCAAGATTACTTTTCTTGACAATTAACCATATTGTCCCCCCCCCTCAATTCTCTTAATAACTGTAAATCAATTATATACTAAAGCAGTATTAAATGAACAAGTGAGTTTGAGCTTTTAGGAAAGAGTTCAACAAACAAGTTAATAATATTTAATACATTTCAGACACAAATTGGCCAGTTGCTTCGTGCGTTTCTCCTCTGCCAGCAAAATTAGTTCCAAATGAAGCCAAAGTATCAAGCACTTCTCAGGTGGTAGAGCGGGTTAGCCACTAATCACAGAATTGGCAGTTCGATTCCTGGCCCACATGACTCCACATGCCGTGTCCTTGGGCAAAACACTGAACCCCAAGTTGCTCCCAATGGCAGGCTAGCGCCTTGCATGGCAGATCTGTCGTCATTGGTATGTGGGTGTGTGTGAATGAATCACAGTGTAAAGCGCTTTGAAAACCGATAAGGCTAAAAAAGTGCTTTATAAGTGCAGACCATTTACTATTTAAGTGAACAGATCATTCTTGTTCATTTCCATTGTTTTGATGGTGAACGACTCTTTGTTTTTTGTTTTTTTAATGAGTCAGTTGAGTCAATGATTAAATGACTCACTCATAAAATAAACGCCACTTATTTATCGCCACCTACTGGCGTAAATTAACAATGTCTATAAATGGTCACTGAACAAGTTTATAAATGAAATCAAAATTATATTAAATATTTTTATTTAAAAAAGAAATGGTCTTTTTATAGATATTTCGCTCACTTATACAAAATATCTGTCAGTTATAAGCAATGTGTATTTATGCGGCCTTCTAGTGGAGTTCATTATGTGGCCAACAAAGCGAATTCGTAATTACCAGTGGAAAACTCTGAATTCTGGATGATAACCGAGATGCAGTTGTGACATTGGAAGGGGCATGTTGGTATGAAAGATGGTGAAAAGAAATTAATTTGCAAAATTATTTGATTTTATTGCTTTATTTCAATAATATTAAGTGGATTTAAATGAATGCTCTTAATAACTGTAAATCAATTTTATATTAAAGCTATATTACACAAGCAAGTTTGAGCTTTTATGAAAGAGTTCAACAAACAAGTTAATAATATGCAACACATTTCAGACACAAATTGGCCAGTTGCTTTGTGCATTACTTCTCCGCTAGCATAATTTGTTCCAAATGAAGCCAAAATATCAAGCACTTCTCATGTGGTAGAGCAGGTAACCACTAATCGCAGGGTTGGCGGTTCGATTCCTGGTCTACATGACTCCACATACCGAAGTGTCCTTGGGCAAGACACTGAACCCAAGTTGCTCCCAATGGCAGGCTAGCGCATTGCATGGCAGATCTGCTGTCATTGGTGTGTGAGTGTGTGTGTGTGAATGAATCACAGTGTAAAGCACTTTGAAAACCGATAAGTCTAAAAAAGCGCTTCATATGTGCAGACCATTTACCATTTAAGTGAACAGATCATTCGTTCATTTCCGTTGTTTTGATGGTGAACGACTCATTGTTTTTTGTTTTTTTAATGAGTCAGTTGAGTCAATGATTAAATGACTCACTCATAAAATAAACGCTTATTTATCGCCACCTACTGGCGTAAATTTACAATGTCTATAAATGGTCACTGAACAAGTTTATAAATGAAATCAAAATTATATTAAATATTTTTATTTAAAAAACAAATGGTCTTTTTATAGATATTTCGCTCACTTATACAAAATATCTGTCAGTTATAAGCAATGTGTATTTATGCGGCCTTCTAGTGGAGTTCATTATGCGGCCAACAAAGCGAATTCGTAATTACCAGTGGAAAACTCTGAATTCTGGATGATAACCGAGATGCAGTTGTGACATTGGAAGGGGCATGTTGGTATGAAAGATGGTGAAAAGAAATTAATTTGCAAAATTATTTGATTTTATTGCTTTATTTCAATAATATTAAGTGGATTTAAATGAATGCTCTTAATAACTGTAAATCAATTATATATTAAAGCTATATTACACAAGCGAGTTTGAGCTTCTATGAAAAGGTTTAAGAAACAAGTAAATAATATTCAATAACTTACAAAAATTGGCCAGTTACTTTGTAACTGTTAACGCAAAATTAGTTTCAAAAGTAGCCAAAGTATCAAACTTAAACAAATCTTTAAAGTGAACTTCCGTTATTTTGTTATACGACTCTTTGTTTTTTTTAACGGGTCAGTTGAGTCAGTGATTAAATGACATAACATAAATGGCACTTATTTTTCGCCACCTACTGGTGTAAATATGCAATGTCTGGAGATCATCACTGAATGTAATAAAAAAAATGTTTAATGCTTTATTTGTGCTAATACTATCTTTTCTATAAAATAATATACTTGTTAGTTGTTTTGATATTATATCTATCTAATCCAAAGACATTTATGTATTTCTAAGTGTTGCTTAAGAGTCCAAATCATCTTCGTGGCCTCTGTCAGTAATGATACAATTTCAGTTGTAGACTACCTCTTTACTTAGTACACACCTGTCTGTTGTCATTCCCTGTCAGTGCTGATGTTGTTGATCATAATAGCATAATCTCTCAGTTAGGTGACCACTGCGTTTATCGATTTTCTCTCTCGTCGCAGTTGTCTCTCTGAAAGCCACCACTGCGTCACATCTGCTGCAACAAGCTTGGCAGGTTCGATTGAACTAATCATATTGGAGATGTTGTCATAACAGAGGCAGCTGTGGAAGCAAATGGGCACGCTCCTGGCGTGACCAATTTAAATGACCCTTTTAGAGCAACAAACCATACTGAATACACACACTGCCCTTAGCCAACACGTGTGTGTGCATTTAGGAAGGGTAAGTGTGTTTTGTGTGTGTTGATGCTAAAGTTAATCACTTTTTACTTGTTGGTCATTTACAACTCAAGGGACAAACTTAAAATGAAGGATGTCACAATATAAAATTGGTAGTATACCATGCCAATACGGTGAAATTTACTCTATACCAGTTTCGATGCCATAGCAAAAACTGATATGCCATGAATGATAATCAGGGTAAATGCCATATTAAATTAGACGAGAATGAAAATGAGGTTGTTAGGGATAGACATACTGTTTGTTCAATAGGTTGAACCATCTTAATTTTCTTTTAAGAAAAGCTTCTAGCTTTTTTAGTGCAATAATGCATTTGGTCTGAACATCGCCTTTTCACATTTAACAAGGCTCCCACAGAATGCAATTTTGTATAATATATATATATTATTTATAATTAAATATTTAATCGAATGAATCGCATACATAAATATCAAATAATAATAATTAATTATGTAATGATTAAATATTTATAAATTGTTTAAATAATTATAAATAATATATATATTGTTTATAATTAAATATTTAATCGAATGAATCGCATACATAAATATCAAATAATAATAATTAATTATGTAATGATTAAATATTTATAAATTGTTTAAATAATTATAAATAATATATATATTGTTTATAATTAAATATTTAATTGAATGAATCGCATACATAAATATCAAATAATAATAATTCCATATATAATGATTAAATATTTATAAATGGTTATATTTAAATTATTATTATATATATATATATATATATATATATATATATATATATATATATATATATATATATATATATATGTGTGTGTATATATGGCTGCATTAATTAAATGGACATCTTTGACCATAGCGCTGTTGTTTCAGCATCTCGTGCAGGAGTGGCTCGAGCCTCAAGAACGCGTTTGGTCTGAACAACCCCTTAGAAGCCGTTTCACTTCGCCATTAACAAGGCTCCCACCAAATGTGATTTGGCGTCTGGCTGCGTTAATTTTCAATTATGTAAACATGCACTAAATGGACATCTTTGACCATAGCGCTGTTGTTTCAGCATCTCGCGCAGGAGCGGCTCGAGCCTCAAGGACGCGTTTGGTCTGAACAGCCAGTTAAATCACATTTCTTTATAGACATTTCAGCTCACTTCGCATTCGAAATATCGGTCAGTTATAAGAAATGTTTATTTATGCGCCTTATAGTGGAGTTCGTTATGCGGCTAACATAGGGATTTCGGATTTACCAGATGGAAACTCTGAATTCTGGGTGATACCTGAGTTGCAGTGTCGTGATAATGGAAGGGGCGTGTTGACATGATAGATGACTTATGACTTATGTCTTATGCGATACACTGGGGCAACAGAAAAAAGAGCTTTTGCCATCATCATTTGTTGTATATTTGTTTTAGTTTGGTTTAGTTGTGTGATGTCGGAGTAACAATTGTCTGACTTGGAGCAGGTGCATTTAATGGCAGCATAAAATACCAAATCAGTGCACTGATTAGATAAGAAGTTTGTGTACAAGCACCTATATGTCTCAAACACACATTGACATTCTCAAGACCTTTGCTAGGATTAAACAGTTGCATTGCTAACAAGTACTCTTCAATTCTCTCTTTCGCTGTGCCGTCTGTCTGCCTTTCCCCGTAATGGACTACATTTATTTTGACTATGACTCTAATGTCCCTTAATCTACCAATTTTGTCCCTGTAGTGCCGCCACTATGAGTCCGGGCAGACACAGACGCCATTATGCTCATTGGTAAAGTCTGCGCTCGTTGGACCGGAGCGTTTGATTACCATAACACCAAAGAGAAGCAGCAATCACAGCTCGAGTTTCAGCAGCCTGTTTGCATCGCCTTCTGCCCGCTCTCTGTCTTTGTGGTGCATCCCTCAATCAAACAGTAGCGAGAAGAAAGGCGCTGATTCAAAGCGCACAGTTTTTGTAATGTGTATCCCTCGGCCAATGATCAGATGATAATATCAGACACTCTTTACCATCCCCGGAGAGACAAAGAGAGAGAACGCCAGCACTGTTTATGAGTTGTATCATTCTGGGAGTGATTGGGAAGGGTTGAGTCTTGCATTATTTTGGCACTGTGTTTGTCACTGTACACTTTGAAGGAGTACTAGGTGGTCAACAAGACGTCTGAACTCACGTTCACATAACTCCACTAACGTTTAGGTTTAGGGTTTGGGTTAGGGGGGTGAGTTAACCCTATTTGGCTGTTCGGTCATTTTTGACCGTTTTCAGATTTGGTTTTGTAATAAAAATGGTTTCCTCAATCAGATTGGTACAAGACTTTGTGCCTTTTTTTTTAGACTTGAGCAAAAATGCGACACCTTTACTGTCAAAATTGAACGACCATAAGAAGTAAATGGGAGAGACCCTAAAAAAGAGCATATTTTTTGGATTTGTCGTACAAAGTCAATAAATCAACCACAATGCCGAACATAAACATACAGAAATGAAGAGGTGGGACTATGAAACATCCTATGTGTAAAGCATACACACACGCACTTACACATGCATTTAGGGTGCTTTCACACTTGCTTCGATTGCTCGAACCGAACCCAAGTTCGTCTGCTCCCCGTCCCGCTGCCCGCGCAGGTCGTGTTCACATCAAATGATTTGGGTCCGAACCGTGGTCTCTTTATATTTACCACGAAAACTTGCCATGCACAGAACAGCACTTGTATTTGATATTTCACCTTTACTATATCTCCAGCTTTGACCACTGGGACTCGAATTTCGGTAAGCACAGACCGATTTCAGCTGCAGAAATTTCGACCTCCTGTGGCCGAATTCTCCATGTGATCAGTCTGTTTAACTGGACCTGGTGCCATGGTAATTCCAACATGGAACATTCCTATATATAATTTATGTCTACAACCGATCGGCTGGGGGGCCGTTCACAGCAAGCGATCTGAAGTTCAGTGGTCGGTAACTGTCTTGAAATGTATTGTTAAAGGAGGTGAATTTGCTCCACGAGCCTAATTTGGCAAAATGTCATGACTCATGTGTCTTGTACAAAGATGCATTTTTTTCCATGGTTGGCCATATTACCATTCTACCATTATGAATTTGTCTGTTTCAGGACTTTCCTCCTACACTTCTGTCCTCTCGGGGCCCGTGTGCCGGCATCTCTTTGGGTGGGGCCGCGATAATGAATAAGATTGTGGTGCAGCGATGATCTTGAAAGCTGGCAAGTTCGGCGTGATAAATTGATCTGCTGCTCGCCTCATCTCAGTCTATCAATCAGAACTGCTTTACCGCTGATTTCAATAGGAATTTGCCATGCTTCAGCGTGCGCTGCCGGCAGCATCCAAGAACTAGCTGCATTAAAAATCATTCTCTCTCTCTCTCTCTTCTGTCCTCCAATGTAATTTATCATCAAATCACAAATATTGCTCACAGAGAAAAGCATGATGCTAAATCAAGAGCACCCCCCCCATTTTTTTGTTGTATTTTTCATCTTTATATTGAATTGACAGCGTATGTGTGTGTGAGTGAGTGTGTGTGCGTGTGTGTGTGTGTGTGTGTGCGAGTGTGTGTGCGTGCGAGTGTGAGTGTGTGTGTGTACTGTGTGTGCATGTGTGTGACTGTGTGTACTGTGTGTGTGTGTGTGTGTGTGTGTACTGGGGTGCGCATGTGAGTGAGTGTGTGTGTGTGTGTACTGTGTGTGTGTGTGTGTGTGTGAGACTGTGTGCGTGTGCGAGTGTGTGTGAGTGTGCGTGTGCGAGCGTGTGAGTGTGTGCGTGTTTACTCTTGTGCGTATGAGTGTGTGTACTGTGTGTGCATGTGTGTGACTGTGTGTGTGTGTGCTGTGTGTGTGTGTGTGTGTGTGTGTGTGTACTGTGTGTGAGTGTGTGTGTGCGCGTGTGTGTACTGTGTGTGTGCATGTACGCCCGCGTGTGTGTGTGCGCGTGTGTGCTTTGTGTGTGCGCTTTGTGTGTGTGTGTGTGTGTGTGTTTGTGCATGTGTGTGTGAGTGTGCGTGTGTGCGCATGTGTGTGTACTGCGTGTGTGCATGTGAGTGTGTGTGTATGTGTGAGTGAGTGTGTGTGTGTACTGTGTGTGTGTGTGCGTGCGTGCGTGTGTGTGTGTGTGTGTGTTTGTGCGTGAGTGTGTGTGTGTGTTTGTGCATGTGTGTGTGCTTGTGTGTGTGTGTGTGTGTGTGTAGGTAAAAATACCCCTCAAAATCAACTTCACTGGGCAAATATTGCATCGTATGAAAAAATAAACATTTTGACACTGACAAAGAAAGTAGATGAAGCATAAAAAATGAATTATTTCTATACAAGTTACAATGTGTTTTCAGCTCTAGAAAAGTGAAATGACTTCATATTGGACACATGTAATCTCTCATAAAGATGTTTTGAGATAGAAGAGCTGATAGTTTGTGACAGCTACTGGTCCTGCCATCTTTCTCGCTCTATCATTTGCCATCTATGCACTTAGATCAAACCCTGACTGCGGTCTGGGAGTGACAAATGTGAGCAGGCATCTCTAGAGGAAGCTGTTAGGAGCCACCATGTGCCACATTGCTGCTAATAAGAGTAGCAGGAAATGGGCCACACGCCTCACGCCGTAATCACTGCGGGATTTGAAAGTGCTCGATCAGCTGCCTGATCACCCCTTTGCCATCCTCTGCTGACGACCTCATTAGCCAGTCCATATCGGGATTAGGGAGGGGTCAGAGTTTAAGATGGATGGCACTGTCTGTGGGGCTTGAATGTTGATTAGAAACGAGTGTTAAGCCTTGAGAAATTACAAACATGTTTGAGGATATCTGACATGATGACGAAGATTGATGCAGCGCCGAGAATTGAGAGCAGATCACACGGTTGTGGTTGGAGTCCAGCGGTCTTTCTGCTCCATGATAAGATCAGGCTCTAAGGATTACATGTTCTCTGGCGCTATCACAAAATGTTTCCTTCGTTTTTTGTGCTGCTGCCACAGATGCCTTTTCATGTGCTCACAAACTGACAAGAATAACAATTTGATATACAGTGTTCTCTTCCAAACTGGATTACAAAATATGGCAAGTCATGAAAATAAAAATGCTGCCTCAAATTTGGTAGCTTTAATCATTACAGTGACATATGAAAATATAGGGTGTCTTTGAACATGCCTGAGCATTAAGTATATATTCAGAGTTACATTTTGTATGTTCAGGGTTAACATTTATATGTTCAGGTTTAAATATAGAGTCCCCGTAGTTTGAATTTTCATTGCAGTGGGCATTAAATCTCTTAAACAATCCTTCACAATAATACAGCAATCGTGAAGCTGCATTTACATGATTTGCTGCTTTGAACTCCACATGAAAAGTGCTTGAAGAAAACATGTTTTCTTTTTATTTATTTATTGCTGGTACTGTACGCGTGCCATGGTCCCATCACTCTGTCAGTCTGGGTTTTCGCCCAGTCTGGTTGTGTTTTGTTGTCTTTCTTTGTGTGAGCGTGCAGTTGTGAGCACTTCGGTCCATCTTGTTTCATGTCGGGAGCACGGTGTCTGGATTCTGACTTCCAGTCTGGTTCGGTTTTGGTCTGTATCGGGATCTGGTCACTCGTCCTCCATGTCTGTCTGTTATTGACGTGGGTGCATCGCGTTTACGTCATCTTGCACTCACATCAGTAGTTCAGTAGTCTCTCGCAAACATGTCGTGAGCTGTCTTTATGTTGTTCTGAGGTTCGGTCACTTTGGTCTAAGGTGTTGGGTGTGTCGCCGAACTCTCGCACAGGTGTCTTGTCTTGTTTTTGTCACCTGTTGCGTGCATCGTGTGGCGTTTGCTTTGAAGGTTTCGTTTAGTGTGAGAATGTGTGGCATCGCTTTGTTGGGCATTGCTACGCATTCTCTCGTCTTGTTTGCCGGCTGGCATGGGCATATATTGCCTCATTGTCTTGGCGATGTGCGCTCATGCCATTTGGGTGTTTTGTTGTCTTGTGAGAGCATATGGCTTTGTTTTGTTTCTGCCGTGTGTCTCTGTGACTTACGCCATAGCCTGCCTAATTGCTGCTTTGAGTGGTGGTGGCGCAGTAGTCTAAAGCACTTAACTGTTAATCAGAAGGTCGCTGGTTCGATCCCCACAGCCACCACCATTGTGTCCTTGAGCAAGGCACTTAACTCCAGGTTGCTCCGGGGGGATTGTCCCTGTAATAAGGGCTCTGTAAATCGCTTTGGACAGAATCGTCTGCCAAATGCATAAATGTAAATGTAATTGTTTGCCCATTACTAGTCTCTTAGTCACACCTGCCCTGTCTTGTTATCCTGTTGATTTCTCTCCCTAATTTAGTCTCCTGGTGTTTGCTGTCCAGTGCCAGTTTTTATTGTTTCCAGTCTGTTTGTTCCTCTCAGGTCAGTTCTGTCAGTCAGTCTGTTTCCTCCTACCCTGGTTCCCATTGCCCAGTCTGGTCGGTCCCTGTTTCCCCTGCCTGGATTATTTACTTTGTGTTTTTACCCCTTTGGGGTAGTTTCTGTTTGTTTTTCCCCCTTGTGGGAGTTTTAGTTAGTTTTTTCTCCTTTTTGTTGTATTTAATTAATCCCTATTTTTGAACTCTGCAATTGGGTCCTGTCTCTCTACATTCCTTGTTACAGTGGGTCGTGTGTATGCGGCTTATCTCAAGTCCCACCTGGGTTCAAATGTACTACTGTAGGGGTATGGGTAGCTCAGCAAGTAAAGACGCTGACTATCACACCTGGAGTCATGAGTTTCAATCCAGGGCGTGCTGAGTGACTCCAGTCAGGCTTCCTAAGCAACCAATTGGTCCGGTTGCTAGGGTGGATGGGGTCACTTTGATTTGACCTCCTCGTGGTCGCTATAATGTGGTTCTCACTCTCGGTGGGGCGTGTGGTGAGTTTTGTGTGGATGCCGCGGAGAATAGTGTGAAGCCTCCACACACGTGCTCAACGTGCTCAACAAGTCACGTGATAAGATGCGCGGATTGATGGTCTCAGACGCGGAGGCAATCGAGATTCGTCCTCCGCCACCCGGATTGAGGTAAGCCACTACGCCACCACGAGGACTTAGAGCGCATTGGGAATTGGGCGTTACAAATTGTGGAGAAAAGATTAATAAATAAATGTTCAACTGTATATTCAGAATAGATTTATAATGTATGTGCAGATTTACAAAAAATGTCTGCATGCACAGTATATTTGCATTTATAAATATATACATTTCAGATTTATAACAATATATTCAGAATTTAAAATTATATTCAGATTTAAAATTATTTATTTAGATTTATAACTATACGTATGTGCATATTTACAATTATATATTCTGAGTTCTAACTATATAATATATTTAGATTTTATATTGATATTTTCAGATTTTAACTATATCATTTTTAACTCTATATTCGCATTTACAACTAAATATTCATGTTTCAAAATAAATAATATATTCAGAATTTATAATGATATTTTCAGATTGTAACTATATAATTTTTAACTATATATTTGCATTTACAAATAAATATTCAGATTTCTAAATATACTCAGAATTTATTACTATATTCAGATTTTGAACTCTTTAATCAAATATACAGATTTATATTTGTAGGATAACTACATTCGCATTTACAACTAAATGTTTATTTTTTTTATATATTCAGAATGTATAACTATATTCATATTTGTAACTTCATTATCAAATTTAAAGCTGTATACATGGAGGATAACTATATTTGGATTTGCAAATATGTTTAGATTTATAAATGTACATTTGCATTTATAACATTTTCAGAATGTATATTATTGTTTATCTTTGGCATTTGGCATTTGTCATGGATTAAATTCGGATTTGATGGTTATAGACCATCAGTGTATCATGTTTTATAATTGTGATGTAAACTAAAGGCTATTTAAAAAAAGAGGGAACAAGTCATTTGAGATGTCCCAATCCAACGTCCTGTTTTAATAAGGAATATTTAAACATGTGCTCCAATTAAGCCATTTCATGGGGTCTTTATCGTTTTTTAAAGACTTTTAATTTCAGGATGTTTAGTAAGTAGATTATGCCATCTGTTATTTGTTAGTACTTTCAGACTTAATGCAGTCATTACTGCACCCTTAAATGTGCTGTGCTGTACAAGCCATTTTGTAACACATTGCTTGATAGCATCTTATAACTGGCAGAATTGCACATAGTTGCATCACATTATCGCTTTGGTACACGGTGCCCACGGCTGCAGTTTACAGTACTTCTCGATCACACTGCAGTGTGCTTAAAGCCTCCTACAGATGCAGTATTTCTAGGGAGGTCATGTGAAAGGTCATGGCCTCTGGCTGTTGCTATTTCATTTCTCTATCACACTTGGCTCTTAAAGCTCCTAATTGAAATGCTTATTAAATGTGCAATACGATGGATTTTGCATCAGGAAAGCTATAAAGAAAAAGCTTCTTTTTGGGTTACTTATTCCAATTAGACATATATTTTCTTGGTCGTCGACATCATCTATCTACAGATACTCAGGGCTGGGGAGCAACGGAATAAATGTAACGGGATTACTTATTTAAAATACAAAATATAAGTAACTGTATTCCACTACAGTTACAATTTAAATAATTGGTAATTAGAATACAGTTACATTTAAAAAAGTATTTTGATTACTGAAGAGATTACTTTGCATTTTATTGTCATTTGTTCCATTTAATATTTAGTGCTTTCAGATGGAAAACATTTATACATATAGATGATCCAAAGTGCATTTGAACAGCGGTGAAACACTTTCTTATGATGCGTTACATTCATACGAGCAGACAGAGAAGTACGGTTGAAGTAAGTTTGGAGCAGAAGAAATAGAAATAAACCTTGTGTAAATTGTTAGCTTTATGCTAAGCTAAAATGCTATTTCTAGTCAAGAAAATTCATGTTAGATCATAATTAATTTTTTTCTTGTAAGACCTTTGATATTAGTGCTGATCTAATCTACCAGTCCTGAAGAAGTAATCCAAAGTATTTAGAATACATTACTGACCTTGAGTAATCTAAATTACATTACAAATTACATTTTACATTATGTAATCTGTAGTGTAATACATTACTGACCTTGAGTAATCTAATGGAATACATTACAAATTACATTTCACAACATGTAATCTGTAATCTGTAGCGTAATACATTACTGACCTTGAGTAATCTAATGGAATACATTACAAATTACATTTCACAACATGTAATCTGTAATCTGTAGCATAATACATTACTGACCTTGAGTAATCTACATTACAAATTACATTTTACATTATGTAATCTGTAATCTGTAGTGTAATACATTACTGAACTTGAGTAATCTAACGGAATACATTACAAATTACATTTTACAGCATGTAATCTGTAATATGTACCTTAATACATTACTGACCTTGAGTAACTAATGGAATACATTACAAATTACATTTTACATTATGTAATCTGTAATCTGTAGTGTAATACTTTACTGACCTTGAGTAATCTACATTACATTACAAATTACATTTTAAAGCATGTAATCTGTAATCTGTAGTGTAATACATTACTGACCTTGAGTAATCTAACAGAATATATTAAAAATTACATTTCACATTATGTAATCTGTAATCTGTAGTGTAATACATTACTGACCTTGAGTAATCTAACAGAATACATTACAAATTACATTTCACATTATGTAATCTGTAATCTGTAGTGTAATACATTACTGACCTTGAGTAATCTAACAGAATACATTACAAATTACATTTTACAGCATGTAATCTGTAGTGGAATACAGTTCAAAAGTAACCCTCCCTACCCTGCATTTCATCCGACTCGAGGGTCGATTGCCTCCCTCAACTGTCTTGAAGTAATAAAGCCCTTGTTTGGTGCATGGCAGTGTGCATATTTTCTATATTTAAGGGTCTGGAGTTCTAGATTAAATAAAAGCTATGGAATATTTTTCATTAAGGATGTAAAGAGAATTTAATAACTTCAAATTAAGTGCCACTAAAGCTGTGGAGTTGTTAGTTGCTCTTAGTGTTAGATGAGGGAATTGAGGAGCCGCTATTGTGCAGGAGAACTCAGCTGCAGCTGCTATTATTTACTGTTTTTACTTAGTTGCTGCCACAGCGCACCATAAATGATCGTTTTTACAGCTGTACAACATAAAATAAGCCCAAATATTTAGATATGTAGATTCTTACAGGAATAGTTCAAAAATACAAACTTCATCAACATTTACTCACCCACATGTTGTTCCAAACCTGTAAGACTTTCTTCTGTAGAGATGAGCCAAAATGTTCACGCTGATATTCCAACAAGCTAAAGAATACAGTGACCAGGGATGCAAGTTAATAGGACACAAGACCATCATAAAAGTATAATAAAAGTAGTCCAAATTACTGAATGGGTTTTGAGAGTTACTTTTGAAGATAAGAATATCAGAGAATAAAGGCATTAAGTTTGTTTACCTCCCTGTGGTATTGAAAAATGGCACCTCGCTTTGGTATTCGTGGTCATTTTTGACCAGACGGGTCAGATATGTAACGGCCTTTTTATGATGATGATCATAATAACATTTCTTCTTTCCTGAAGTAAGAACAACAAAATGATGCATTTCTTTTGGGATTTTATTTAGATTTTACTTACATGTACATCTCTAAATTGAACCATTAATTTGCATATATACAAATAACACATTAAAAAAAGAAAAAAGAAAGAAAAATCAGAACCCACACTTCTATACTTTGAAACATGAAGGAAATATAATGTGACAGAATGTGACATAAATTGGAGGCCGATTGCTGCCATCTGGTGAACAAAATATAAATAAAATGTCATTGTAACCTTATTTATATTTCACCACAAAATATGCATTTGTATATATTAAGACATTATCAAACTATTTTGGCAAAGTTTAGCATTTTAAAATGTATTTGAAGTGTCAGTTTTTGCGGTTAATGTCATTATGCTTGCAATCAAACCTGACCATGGTGTTACAAAGAGACACAAAATAAACATCTTCATACCAATTATTTATTTCAAGCATAAAAACTCAATAACTCAAAATAAATGCATAATAATGTCAAGAAAATGAACATCGAGACACAGCAATGAAAATTCACTTTAAAAATATATATATATATATAAAATAAAAACTTTTCAACTTTCTTTCTTATTTGTTTTTCAATGGTCGGTCAATTTTGACCGTGAATACCAAAGGTGTCACTTTTTTTTTTTTACGACCACTTAGACTTAACGAATCAAGACCAATTTTTTTTATATGTTCAGACAGGGATGGATTACTGACCGGGCCAACGGTGGCCAGTGCCCAGGGGACCTTGACAACCAGGGGACCTTGACTACCCAGGGGGGGTCCAGGGCTTCAATGTTGCACAATCCAGTTTGGCGATCCCCCTGCTCTAAAACCCATCAACAATGAACCATAACTTTTGGACATGAAAACAATAAGGGCAAAAAAATACAACAACATAAGTAATCCGTGTGTAACACTTGGGACATTCTCCCTAGCGGCCACTAGAGGTTGCTAGTAGGATAAAGACTTCTAATTTGAAGATTGTTTTTGGGTTTTGTTGTATCTCTGTTCTCAGTGTTCCCATTGATTGATCCCAGCTGTGTCTTAACCTTGTTAGTTCTTGTGTGTATATTGCCCCCGTGTTCACTCTGTCTTTGTCAATTGTTAAATTTTATTGGAGTTTTAATTAAAAAGCCTGCACATAGATCCTCCTTCTCTCGCCTCTTTCCTGCAAACATTACACTGTGTTTGAATAAAATTGGAAATCATTGGATTATTCTCTGCTTTTGACATCAAAATGTAAACAGTCATGCGCACAACACTTGCAAACATTGAAAAGGCCGGTTAGAACGTCTGTAAAGTTCTTTACAAGCAACGCAAAACCCTACCATTATCATTACACTCTAAACTCTAAAGTGGACATTAATAATAACAATTAAGTAATTATGACACATTATTTGAAATGTCACATTTTGGAATCAGAACTCAAATCTGTTTGATTTGAAAATTGGTTTGTTGATTTGGTTGGTTGGTTTGATTTATTGATTTATTGATTGGTTGGTTTGAGTTGGTTGATTGGTTTGTTGATTTGGTTGGTTGATTGATTGGTTAGTTGGTTGGTTGATTTGGTTGGTTGATTGGTTTGATTTGTTGATTTGATTGATTTGGTTGGTTGATTTGGTTGGTTGGTTGGTTTGATTTGTTGATTTGATTGATTGGTTTGTTGATTTGGTTGGTTGGTTGGTTTGATTTGTTGATTTGATTGATTGGTTTGTTGATTTGGTTGGTTGGTTGGTTTGATTTGTTGATTTGATTGATTGGTTTGTTGATTTGATTGATTGGTTTGTTGATTTGGTTGGTTGGTTGGTTGATTTGGTTGGTTGGTTGATTTGGTTGGTTGATTGATTGGTTAGTTGGTTGGTTGATTTGGTTGGTTGATTGGTTTGATTTGTTGATTTGATTGATTGGTTTGTTGATTTGGTTGATTTGGTTGGTTGATTTGGTTGGTTGGTTGGTTTGATTTGTTGATTTGATTGATTGGTTTGTTGATTTGGTTGGTTGGTTGGTTGATTTGGTTGGTTGGTTGATTTGGTTGGTTGGTTGGTTGATTTGGTTGGTTGATTGATTGGTTAGTTGGTTGGTTGATTTGGTTGGTTGATTGGTTTGATTTGTTGATTTGATTGATTGGTTTGTTGATTTGGTTGATTTGGTTGGTTGATTTGGTTGGTTGGTTGGTTTGATTTGTTGATTTGATTGATTGATTTGTTGATTTGGTTGGTTGGTTGGTTTGATTTGTTGATTTGATTGATTGGTTTGTTGATTTGGTTGATTTGGTTGGTTGATTTGGTTGGTTGACTGATTGGTTAGTTGGTTGGTTGATTTGGTTGGTTGATTGATTGGTTTATTGATTGGTTGGTTTGAGTTGGTTGATTGGTTTATTGATTGGTTGGTTTGAGTTGGTTGGTTGGTTGGTTTGTTTGATTGACTGGTTTGAGTTGGTTGATTGATTTGTTTGTTGAGTTCGTTGGTTGGTTTGATTTATTGATTGGTTGGTTTGAGTTGGTTGATTGGTTGATTGATTGGTTAGTTGGTTGATTGGTTAGTTGGTTGATTTGGTTGGTTGATTGGTTGGTTGATTTGTTTGGTTGGTTGGTTGATTTGGTTGGTTGATTGATTGGTTAGTTGGTTGATTGGTTAGTTGGTTGATTTGGTTGGTTGATTTATTGGTTGGTTGGTTGGTTGGTTGATTTGGTTGGTTGATTGGTTGGTTGGTTGATTTGGTTGGTTGGTTGGTTGGTTGGTTGGTTGGTTGATTTGGTTGGTTGATTGGTTGGTTGATTGGTTGGTTGGTTGGTTGTTGGTTGGTTGATTTGGTTGGTTGATTTGGTTGGTTGGTTGGTTGGTTGATTGGTTGGTTGATTTGGTTGGTTGGTTGATTGGTTAGTTGGTTGATTTGGTTGGTTGATTTATTGGTTAGTTGGTTGGTTGATTTGGTTGGTTGGTTGGTTGGTTGGTTGTTTGGTTGGTTGATTTGGTTGGTTGATTGGTTAGTTGGTTGATTTGGTTGGTTGGTTGGTTGATTGGTTGGTTGGTTGTTTGATTGGTTGCTTGGTTGTTTGGTTGCTTGGTTGGTTGTTTGATTGGTTGTTGTTTGATTGGTTGGTTGTTTGATTGGTTGGTTGATTTGGTTGGTTGGTTTGTTGGTTGGTTATTTGATTGTTTGATTTGGTTGTTTGATTGATTGATTGGTTAGTTGGTTGGTTGATTTGGTTGGTTGGTTGATTGATTGGTTTATTGATTGGTTGGTTTGAGTTGGTTGATTGGTTGATTGATTGGTTTATTGATTGGTTGGTAGGTTGGTTTGTTTGATTGACTGGTTTGAGTTGGTTGATTGGTTGATTGATTGGTTTATTGATTGGTTGGTTTGAGTTGGTTGATTGATTTGTTTGTTGAGTTGGTTGGTTGGTTTGATTTATTGATTTATTGATTGGTTGGTTTGAGTTGGTTGATTGGTTGATTGATTGGTTTGTTGATTTGTTTGGTTGGTTGGTTGATTTGGTTGGTTGATTTATTGGTTAGTTGGTTGGTTGATTTGGTTGGATAATTTTGTTGGTTGGTTGATTTGGTTGGTTGATTGGTTAGTTGGTTGATTTGGTTGGTTGATTTATTGGTTAGTTGGTTGGTTGATTGGTTGGTTGGTTGGTTGGTTGGTTGGTTGGTTGGTTGTTTGATTGGTTGGTTGGTTGTTTGGTTGCTTGGTTGGTTGTTTGATTGGTTGGTTGTTTGATTGGTTGGTTGGTTGGTTGGATAATTTTGTTGATTGGTTGATTTGGTTGGTTGATTGGTTAGTTGGTTGATTTGGTTGGTTGATTTATTGGTTAGTTGGTTGATTGGTTGGTTGGTTTGTTGGTTGGTTGGTTGATTTTGTTGGTTGGTTGATTTGGTTGGTTGATTGGTTGGTTGGTTGATTTGGTTGGTTGATTGGTTGATTAGTTGGTTTGGTTGATTTGGTTGGTTGATTGGTTGGTTGGTTGATTTGGTTGGTTGATTGGTTAGTTGGTTGATTTGGTTGGTTGGTTGATTGGTTGGTTGGTTGTTTGATTGGTTGGTTGGTTGTTTGGTTGCTTGGTTGGTTGTTTGATTGGTTGTTGTTTGATTGGTTGGTTGTTTGATTGGTTGGTTGGTTGGTTGATTTGGTTGGTTGATTTGGTTGGTTGATTGATTGGTTAGTTGGTTGGTTGATTTGGTTGGTTGATTTGGTTGGTTGATTGATTGGTTAGTTGGTTGCTTGATTTGGTTGCTTGATTTGGTTGGTTGATTGATTTGGTTGGTTGGTTTGTTGGTTGGTTGGTTGTTTGATTGGTTGGTTGGTTGTTTGGTTGCTTGGTTGGTTGTTTGATTGGTTGTTGTTTGATTGGTTGGTTGATTGATTGTTTTATTGATTGGTTGGTTTGAGCTGGTTGATTGGTTGATTGATTGGTTTATTGATTGGTTGGTTTGAGTTGGTTGGTTGATTTGTTTGTTGAGTTGGTTGGTTGGTTTGATTTATTGATTTATTGATTGGTTGGTTTGAGTTGGTTGATTGGTTGATTGATTGGTTTGTTGATTTGTTTGGTTGGTTGGTTGATTCGGTTGGATAATTTTGTTGGTTGGTTGATTTGGTTGGTTGATTTATTGGTTAGTTGGTTGGTTGATTTGGTTGGTTGGTTTGTTGGTTGGTTGGTTGATTGGTTGGTTGGTTGTTTGATTGGTTGGTTGGTTGTTTGGTTGCTTGGTTGGTTGTTTGATTGGTTGTTGTTTGATTGGTTGGTTGTTTGATTGGTTGGTTGGTTGGTTGATTTGGTTGGTTGGTTGGTTGGTTGTTGTTTGATTGGTTGGTTGGTTGCTTTGGTTGGTTGCTTTGGTTGGTTGGTTGGTTGGTTGATTGGTTGGTTGATTGGTTGTTTGGTTGGTTGGTTGATTGGTTGATTGGTTGTTGTTTGATTGGTTGGTTGTTTGATTGGTTGGTTGGTTGGTTGATTTGGTTGTTTGGTTGGTTGGTTGGTTGCTTTGGTTGGTTGGTTGGTTGGTTGTTGTTTGATTGGTTGGTTGGTTGTTTTGGTTGGTTGCTTTGGTTGGTTGGTTGGTTGGTTGGTTGATTGGTTGATTGGGTGTTTGGTTGGTTGGTTGGTTGGTTGGTTAGTTGGTTGATTGGTTGGTTGGTTGATCGGTTGGTTGGTTGTTTGATTGGTTGGTTGGTTGTTTGGTGGCTTGGTTGGTTGTTTGATTGGTTGTTGTTTGATTGGTTGGTTGTTTGATTGGTTGGTTGGTTGGTTGATTTGGTTGGTTGGTTGGTTGGTTGGTTGTTGTTTGATTGGTTGGTTGTTGTTTGATTGGTTGGTTGGTTGGTTGGTTGATTGGTTGGTTGGTTGGTTGGTTGGTTGGTTGGTTGGTTGGTTGGTTGATTTGGTTGATTTGGTTGGTTGGTTGGTTGGTTGGTTGGTTGATTGGTTGGTTGCTTGATTTGGTTGGTTGCTTGGTTGTTTGATTTTATTTGATTGGTTGGTTGGTTGATTTGATTGATTGGTTGGTTGGTTGATTGATTCCACTTTGGAGCAGTTTTTTAGGCTAAGTGTATCCCAGAGTTATCTCCATCAGGAGCCACACCCACCTACCCGAGCAATCAGTGTATTTTTGCTTTTCAAAATAAGTTATATATTATATCCATCCATCCATCCATCTTCAACCACTTATCCGAAGTCGGGTCGCGGGGGCAGCTGCTCCAGCAGGGAGCCCCAAACTTCCCTATCCCGAGCCACATTAACCAGCTCTGACTGGGGACCCCGAGGCGTTCCCAGGCCAGTGTGGAGATGTACTCTCTCCACCTAGTCCTGGGTCTTTCCCGAGGCATCCTCCCAGCTGGACGTGCCTGAAACACCTCCCTAGGGAGGCGGCCAGGGGGCATCCTTACCAGATGCCCAAACCACCTCAACTGACTCCTTTCAACGCAAAGGAGCAGCGGCTCTACTCCGAGCTCCTCACGGATGACTGAGCTCCTCACCCTATCTCTAAGGGAGAAGCCCGCCACCCTTCTGAGGAAGCCCATTTTGGCCGCTTGTACTCGCGACCTAGTTCTTTCGGTCATGACCAACCTTCATGACCATAGGTGAGGGTAGGAACAAAAATTGACCGGTAGATCGAGAGCTTTGCCTTTCGGCTCAGCTCTCTTTTCGTGACAACGGTGCGATAGAGCGAATGCAATACCGTCCCCGCTGCCCCGATTCTCCGGCCAACCTCCTGCTCCATGGTCCTTCACTCGTGAACAAGACCCCGAGGTACTTGAACTCCTTCACTTGGGGCAATACCTCCTTCCCTACCTGGAGTACGCACTCTATCGGTTTCCTGCTGCTTCAGTTATATATTATAATCAGATATATTTATTTTAGTATAAATGAAAGTATTCAACATTATATAAAGTGATTGGGATGGCAAAATAGCAGCAGGTTATTTATGTGTATATTTATATACCTGTTTGTTACCCTTCTCACCCAATAATAACATTATTTTGTTTGTTCTTGCCTAATACTGCTGGTGATTTTGGTCATTTATCAGCCAGTGTGGCATACAATATACATTCTTGTAAATGCTGTTTTAAAGTTAAAATTATGAACTAGTACCACGATTTCTCATCTTTATGTATTTAAAATATATGTTGTAGTGCTTTTAATCTGTTGTATAAACCCACATACTGATAAGTTGTGTAAAGCAGTCTTTGGTCATCTTATATATAAAAGTCAACGCATATAATTTAAATGGTTTGTATTAGTAGCTATTAATGGATCAAACTGGTTTATAGAATAAAGATATATCAGGATATATTTTTAATTAAGTTTATGCTGTGTTTTGAGAAACAATGTAGAAAGAAATGGCTTATATTTAATGTTTTACAGCAATTATGGAGTGTACTTTTATTTGGTCATGTAATAGCGGAACATTCAAGCTCTGGTGCATTTATGAAGGGTAGTGTATCCTGAGGATTGTAATACAAGTAATAACACTCAGAAGTTCAAAAGGAGACATAAAGTCATTGAAGTGTTTCACATATTGATGTGTGCAGAAGTTGTCGGACATGTGTTCTTCCAATGTTGACCGTATGTTGTGGGTTTGCAGGTGGCCTCAGGGGGGCTTCCATCGTGGATTCTCTCGACACTCTGTACATCATGGGTCTAATGGAGGAATATGAAGAGGCAAAGGAATGGGTCCAAAACAACCTCGACCTGAACTCGGTAAGCAAACTTTATATTGGTGCCAATCTATTTTACAGTTTCGCTTGAACCAATTATTGACTCAATTTGGTCCACATACATACTGTCACCATGATCTGAATATGCATGTCAATGCAGCAGTCTCGAAAGTATTAGTATGCATCTGTTATGAAAATTATTAATTATCCCCCAGGAAGAGCCGAAAGATGCGGTATATATGGTATGTATGTACAGTAGAGCTATTAAGATATATAGTACCAGAATTATTACCATATAAAAAATACATCAACCCTTATTTTAGGTTGCTTAATATTCCAAAGGTTTTACGATTATTCCCTTATTAAACAGGAGCTATATAAAGAATAACCTGGGGAGCTATCAACTTATGAATATTAGGTGCAACGTAAAGTACATTATGTACATTTTTCCTAACAGTTTGATTAAAATCAGATCATTTTCATCTACTCTGTCGTTGTTTAAGCATTCATTTGACCAAAGTTAGTGTTAGCAAATGCTAGACGGACATATGTGTTTTTAAGATGGAATTGTGTTATTTTTACTAACCGTTTTTCTGTGGTTTAGTGACTCTGAACTAGCTGTAAATGTCAGTCTGTCTACAGCACATTTTGTAAAAGCCTTTGACTGATTTGAAGCTGTGCTGGAATCAATTGTTTCTTTTAAATGTTCATTTGTTTAATGTGTAATTAAAATCAGAATTGTTTGTTTGTCCTGGGAAATAAGACACATGAAACATTGATTAAATGAAAGCCCTCCCTTGTTGCTTCTGATCCAGTCTGACTGGGTTTTATGTGCTCACTGGACTAGTCTTTTCAGCCCGTACTGGGTCTGCTCAGTGTGCGGTTAAATTTAATGAATGAAGTGGAGAGAGAGGCCGGACAGGAGATGATTGAAAGAAAGATTGAGAGGCCATGACTTACTTAGAGAATAATCCCGTGATAATAGGCATCTACAGCGGCCAGAGGACAAAGAGCCCTGCCAATAACTACGATGAGAAAGAGAGAGAGAGTGGACTCAACTTGGCTTTGTGCTACCATCACTGATGGACAAATCCAAGATCTCTCTTCTTTAAAGAGGTCTTTTATAGGGGTTATATCATAAAGAATTACATTTCCCTTTTTATTTTGTGTGATAAAAGGCATGCAGAACACAGACCTTTATACCCAGTCCAAAAAAGAGCATTTCTTGAAACTGAGCTGCTAAAATGGCTCATGCAACATTTCAATGTAATGCACATGAAAATATGACATTCCACATTTACAGAAACTTGTACCATCCAGTCACAGTGACATAATGAGGAGCAAGTAGGATAGATACTATTATTCCTAAATACCAGAAGGACTGATTATAAGAGGAAAATGTGGTACAGTCTGTCAAAGCTTGTGCTGTTTGTGTCTGTGTGTAGCACCTGCCGCTCTGCACAAAAATTGACATGACTGTTTTTCCACAAATAAAGATAGATAGATAGTTAGTTAGATCGTTAGTTAGTTAGTTAGTTAAATAGTTTGTTTGATATTTAGTTTGTTTGTTCAATAGTTAGTTAGTTAGTTAGTTAGTTAGTTTGTTCGATAATTAATTTGTTTGTTCAATAGTTAGTTAGTTAGTTAGTTTTTTCATTAGTTAGTTTGTTCGATAATTAGTTTGTTTGTTCAATAGTTAGTTAGTTAGTTAGTTTGTTTTATTGTTAGTTAGTTTGTTTGAGTTGTTAGTTAGTTCGATAATTAATTTGTTTGTTCAATAGTTAGTTAGTTAGTTAGTTAGTTTTTTTCATTAGTTAGTTTGTTCAATAATTAGTTTGTTTGTTCAATAGTTAGTTAGTTAGTTAGTTTGTTTTATTGTTAGTTAGTTTGTTTGATTGTTAGTTAGTTAGTTTGATTGTTAGTTATTTGGTTTGTTAGTTCATTAGTTAATTGTTAGATTGTTAGTTTGTTTGTTCGATAGATCGTTAGTTAGTTTGTTTGTTCGATAGATCGTTAGTTAGTTTGTCTGATTGTTAGTTAGTTTGTTCGATAATTAGTTTGTTTGTTCAATAGTTAGTTAGTTTGTTCGATAATTAGTTTGTTTGTTCAATAGTTAGTTAATTAGTTAGTTAGTTTGTTTTATTGTTAGTTAGTTTGTTTGATTGTTCGATAGATTGTTAGTTAGTTTGTTTGATTGTTAGTTAGTTAGTTAGTTAGTTAGTTAGTTAGTTAGTTAGTTAGTTAGTTTGATTGTTAGTTATTTGGTTTGTTAGTTCATTAGTTAATTGTTCGATAATTAGTTTGTTTGTTCAATAGTTAGTTAGTTTGTTCGATAATTAGTTTGTTTGTTCAATAGTTAGTTAGTTAGTTAGTTTGTTTGTTTGATTGTTAGTTAGTTTGTTTGTTTGTTCGATAGATTGTTAGTTAGTTTGTTTGATTGTTAGTTAGTTAGTTAGTTAGTTAGTTAGTTAGTTAGTTAGTTAGTTTGATTGTTAGTTATTTGGTTTGTTAGTTCATTAGTTAATTGTTAGATTGTTAGTTTGTTTGTTCGATAGATCGTTAGTTAGTTTGTTTGTTCGATAGATCGTTAGTTAGTTTGTCTGATTGTTAGTTAGTTTGTTCGATAGTTAGTTAGTTTGTTAATTCGTTAGTTCATTAGTTAGTTTGTTAGATTGTTAGTATGTTTGCTTTTATGTTTGTTTTAGTTATTTATTACATTTGTTTGTTAGTTGTATGTTAGTAATTGTTTTGTTATTTATCACTTTGTTAATTATTTAGTTAATTTGTTTATTTTGTGTCTTAGTTTGTTTGTTAGTTTTGTAAAAAAATATATTTTGTTTCTTTGTTAGTTAGAATGTTCCTTTGTTTGTTTGTTTGAGATATTTAGAGGATTTGTGTGTTAAATGGTATATTAGTTGTTTGTTAGTTATTTACTTAGTTTGTTAGTTAGATTGTTTGTTAGTTTCTTTGTTTTTTAATCAGTTAGTAAGTTTGATTGGCAGTTACTAGTTAGATACATGTTTGATTTGTTTGTTAGTTTGGTAGTTATTTAGTTTGATGGTTAGTTTGTTAGCTTTTTGTGAGATAGGTAGTTAGTTCCTTGTTTGGTTTGTTTGTGTAATAGTTTGTTAGTTTACTTTTTTGTTCATTTGTAAGCTTTTTTGGTAGTTATTTCATTTTTGTTTGTTTGTTAGTTATGTTGTTAGTTACTTGTTTGTTTGTTTTTATTTGATTGTTTGTTAGTTATTCAGTTTTTTTGGTTAAATTGTTAGCTTTTTTTGTTAGTTTGTTAGATATTTTGTTTGTATGTTTCGTTTTTTGTTAGTTAGTTGGTTAGTTAGTTAGTTATTTATTTAGTATTTTTGCTTGTATGTTTGTTTTAGTTATTTATTACATTTGTTTGTTAGTTGTTATGTTAGTTAGTCAGTTTGTTTTGTTATTTATCGTTTTATTAGTTATTTAGTTAATTTGTTTCTTTTGTCTCTTAGTTAGTTAGTTAGTATTTTTTCTTGTATGTTCGTTTTAGTTATTTATTACATTTGTTTGTTAGTTTTTATGTTAGTAAGTTAATCAGTTTGTTTTGTTATTTATCACTTTATTGGTTATTTAGTTAATTTGTTTCTTTTGTCTCTTAGTTAGTTAGTTAGTTAGTTAGTTAGTTAGTTAGTTAGTTAGTTAGGGTCTGGTTTCAAACTTTACATTTCAAATACATTGAAGTTGCATTCTAATGCAAAGTGGCAAACTGCTGATTTTGCCTCATAGTTTATTTTAACATACTGCCTATTCGCTAGTTCGCTAGGTGCTTTGTTTTGTTGGTCTTTCCAAGCAAATGGCAACACACTCAGTTATGCAATTACAGTAATTTGATTAATGTGGATGTGATGAAAGTCTTGCAGGATCAGCAGCAGTGTTTATTCTCATATCGACGTGAACTCAGAACCCATTGGTCTGGCAGTAATGTGACTGAGAGGTGACTTGGCCTGAGTTTTCTGTCATAAAGACACACAGCACAGATTTATTCTGCATCCCACACTTTGTCAAAGAGCACACCAGCCTCATCCATCATTCGCTGCACATGTTCAATCAACCCCCCCCGTATTCACTCTTTAGCTGACAATTCGCCAGGTGATGAAGAGCAGACCACTTCAGCACAGATGTCACACTCCAAATATAAAAACTAGGAGCCGCATCAGAAATTATCTTTATTATCTTTATTATTGGAAAAAAGAACAATTGTCAAATAAAATCATGTTTGCCTGGTTAATAGACAAATCTGCCCATTTTGATATTAGCGGAAATAAAGTCTTTGGTAATGGACACTAGTTGACTGCTTTTTGTTTATTGTTCAGTCTCATTCATTTCCAGAAATTACATTAATTCATAAATCTCGTGGTTTGTGAAAGATATCATACATTATTAGATTCATCAAAATGCATATTTGTCTATTTGCATAAGCCATATATTTTTTTTTAATTATAAATCAATAATTAATTATTAATAAATTATTAAACAAATTGAGTCAAGTGTGTCCAAACTTTTGACCGGTTGTCCAATTTTTTTTAATACGTATTAAATTACAACTAAGTATTGCTGAAACGAATTAAAACAAAAAAATGAAGTACATTTTAAAATGGTTTTGGGACAAAATTTCAAACCATTTTCTTTTGTAAAAATAGACCCGGTAAAGTAACACCTCCCTTTTGATTATACACATGATGATTGTCATAGGCCTGTTTATCACACTAAACATTAACTAGAATACTTAAAAAAAAATTATGTTTGGAGAAAAACACAGAATCCTAGTTTATATTCAAAATGTATATTTTTATTTCAGAATGTAAACTTCTGCCTGGCAGATGAAAAATGAGCAAAATATTCCATAGACTTCCTTTCAAATGGTCCCCACACATATCTAGCGATCAGGAAATTATAGAGACTTGAGGATTAGCCATTTAGTAATGCCCTAAGGACCTCCTAGCAACACCCAAAACACCCATTGCCTAAAAATAAACAAGCATCCAATACATTTTCTTGTTGTGGAGAATCCAAAGGCAAACAAGATTTAGATTGTTTTTCATTTATTTTAAATCAGGTTTAACTCAGGTTCACCGTTTTAGCTCTGAAGGTATTTTAAAGATGACCTGTTTCAGTGCATACCCAAAATCAAAGGCTTGTAACTCGACAAAAAAAAAAAAAGGAGGGTCAAGTGTTTCATATAATTTTAGAGAAGATATTTCAGGTTTCTTAATGATATAAAATATGATACATTCTGGAAACTGCTGAAAAATCACAAAAATATTGAGCCAAAAAAAAAAAAAAAAAATCTTATTTTTTCTGATTTGATATTATATATATATATATATATATATATGTGGGTGTAAATAAGGTGGCTCCGAAAAACTGTTTTGTTTTTGTTTTATTCCCAGTCATGTCAACTGTATCTGAGAAATCAATTGTGTTGAAATGACAAAGCGATCAAAAGTTATAACATTGCAAAAATAATTGATCATAGTGTGTCCATGTGTCCAAAACCTTTCCAAACAAATAAAACCTAATAATCATACATAACTAATTAAACATACAAACAAAGCAATAGCCCCGTTCACACATGCAACATGGTAAATTACAGGAAAATCGTTGGGTTGCCTTTAATGGTAAATGTACCAAATGTGCTGCTCACACATACCATCAGGTAATGATACAACTTCACATTAAAGAAAATTTGCCTGAAATAAATTGACCAGTATTTTCAAAAGGGTCGTGTTCACACATGACCTCTAAACTGGAAATTGTAGATCATTTTCTGGAAAAGGCTGTATGTGTGAACGTGACTAATGGCTGCTACCTCAATAACTGCTATGTCCGTAGAATGTTTACATTTAGCATTTTAGAAAGTGTCGTCTTTTTGCACTACTCGATTACAAATGTGTACTGCTCGGCACTGCACTGTCTCTCACTGTGCCTATTGTCCTGTTCCTTTTAGTAATTTATTGTACTGTCCCGTACTTTTTGCACATGTTTGCACGTGCACTATATATAGGTATGTTATTTAGTCTGTGTAGTCTCATGTGGTTCTGTGTTTGTCCTATGCTGTTTATGTAGCACCATGGTCCTGGAGGAACATTGTCTCATTTCACTGTGTACTGTACTAACTGTATATGGTTGAATGACAATATGAACTACTTGACTAATGACTAAAGGTTTGCATATCATGCAGACATGATTTTAAGAATGAGAATGAGTTTCATTCTGTGCCATTTGAGTCATCATTGAGTCTGTGTCATGTATTTGGCGCCATCTCCTGGTGGTCATATGTAACATTGTGCTTCATGTGGATTATCTAATGATCTATACATCTGATTATCTTGTGTGTGGACTCCTTTGAAAGGAGGGTTAATGTAACTAATTCCTTACATTAGCAGTGTCCCTACTTCACTGTCATAACCAATCAGGTGCCTAAGTAGCTTACATTTCCTCTACTTTTCCGAGCTCATAAATATGTCTTCAAACTCAGTCCTCTGTCTGAAGTCCATTTGATGGATCTATACTACAGTAGTATCAGATATTGGGTTGTGACGGCATAACAGAGGAACTTTCCTGACAGCCAGTCACGTGATGAGCTGACCGCAGCGTTCTTAACCAGAGCAGTAACATTAAAATCATTTGATGAACTGTTGCTCTCGGATCTGTGCGGTGAACGGACGCAACTGAGTGAGACTGCGGTTGGGTTCAGGTCAAACGAATGGAAGTACGGACGACTCGACAGATCCTACAAGTCAAATGTGATGCAGGACGAGTGTTGTTTGAAATTTGTCTTCCAAATCGCCCATGATCATGAGTGAAAGGACTCTTCCTATTTTGCACCTTCGTGGGCCTGAATACAATTTGCAATTCCAAGTTAATCCCGGCTTTACCACCAGGCCAAGAAGGGCCAGAAGGATGTCAAGAGCATTTATCTTGAGGTTGGGTGAATGAATATATTCACTGCAATGACTCTACTGGTTTTGTAAAGTGAATGCAAACAAAGGAGAATCCTAATGCCCGTGTTTATACTGCAGGCGGTCGAATCGGAATAATTTGATTAGTTCCATTGATTAGTTGCGTGCCAGTTATATTACTCACCACAACTTGGGTCCAATCAGCCAATCAGAACCTCAACATAAAGGGTAATTGAAAGGAATTTGGGCTCTTGAATAAGCTTTTTCTCAATACCTTGCCTGATTTGATTGCCCAATTCACACTTTCAAAATCTACCCTGCTCTCAGACACACATAACCACTAGTGTTGGCAACTCTGATGTCTGACTATGTTTGTTACTCCCACTGGGCCATCTTCAGCTCATTACTGTGATTAGCACCTTTTAATGGTGACTCAACACTTTGCTCTACACCTGAGAGTGTTACGATAACACAGAAACAATTCTGCTTCAGTCTCAATTGTGGTGAACCTGCAGGGCCGTATTGTGAGGCATCCACCATATTTAATGAATGACACTATAATTTATAGTGCCACTAAATTATTTGGATACTGTATGAAGTCACATCTATGAAAAGTATTGCATTGACAAAAGTATCAAACCAAGTGGCATTTCATTTAAAGAAAGATAGCACAACATATTTTCCAAAACAGGTCAACCGATAGTGGACATTGTAGATACCGATAACTAGGGTTGTCAGGGACAGATTATGACTTGCAAAGGCCCTGGGGCCAACTATCTCCAACGGACCCCCTCCACCCAAAAGTTTCGTTGTTCATGCCCAAAATGGGTTTCAAGTGGGGGGGGGTCACCAAACTAGATCACGCATTCTTAAAGCCCAGGGCATCCCCGGGGAGTCAAGGGCCCCCTGGTAGTCAAGGGGCCCTGGGCACTGGCCCCATTGGCCTGGTCGGTAATCCGTCCCTGAAGGTGGTAGAAAATACATATAACCGATCAGTGGTGGGCCGTGCATTAAAAGTCTAGGCCTTCTGTGTGATTCATGCCATTAAGAAAACACAGTTTCACAATGAATAAGAAACACTATGCCTTTGGGCATCATACATTATGTCACAGCTAACAAGTAATAACAATTTATATTTTAAAAACACGTCCGTGCACGAAAGTCAGAACTTGAAATGACACAAAATGCTGCCTTCCATTCCAGATGGATGTGGGATATTCCTACTTGGTGTCTCCGACAATAAATGCATCCCATTCTCTTATATTTGGAACTGCAATGCTCCCGTTAGCTTAGCAGGGGTTTGACTCTCATTAGAGATGTCTCCTAGCAACCCAACTGATAAACAATGCTGCAGCGCTATGTCTTTTAGCAACCCAACTAATAAACAATGCTGCAGTGCTATGTCTCCTAGCAACCCAACTGATAAACAATGCTGCAATGCTATGTCTCCTAGCAACCCAACTGATAAACAATGCTGCAGTGCTATGTCTCCTAGCAACCCAACTGCTAAACAATGCTGCATTGCTATGTCTCCTAGCAACCCAACTGATAAACAGTGCTGCAGCGCTATGTCTTCTAGCAACCCAACTAATAAACAATGCTGCAGTGCTATGTCTCCTAGCAACCCAACTGCTAAACAATGCTGCATTGCTATGTCTCCTAGCAACCCAACTGATAAACAATGCTGCAGCGCTATGTCTTCTAGCAACCCAACTGCTAAACAATGCTGCATTGCTATGTCTCCTAGCAACCCAACTGATAAACAATGCTGCAGCGCTATGTCTTCTAGCAACCCAACTAATAAACAATGCTGCAGTGCTATGTCTCCTAGCAACCCAACTGATAAACAATGCTGCATTGCTATGTCTCCTTGCAACCCAACTGATAAACAATGCTGCAGCGCTATGTCTTCTAGCAACCCAACTGCTAAACAATGCTGCAGCGCTTTGTCTCCTAGCAACCCAACTGATAAACAATGCTGCATTGCTATGTCTCCTTGCAACCCAACTAATAAACAATGCTGCAGCGCTATGTCTCCTAGCAACCCAACTGATAAACAATGCTGCAGCGCTATGTCTCCTAGCAACCCAACTGATAAACAATGCTGCAGCGCTATGTCTCCTTGCAACCCAACTGATAAACAATGCTGCAGCGCTATGTCTCCTAGCAACCCAACTGATAAACAATGCTGCAGCGCTATGTCTCCTAGCAACCCAACTGATAAACAATGCTGCAGTGCTATGTCTCCTAGCAACCCAACTGATAAATAATGCTGCATTGCTATGTCTCCTAGCAACCCAACTGCTAAACAATGCTGCAGCGCTATGTCTCCTAGCAACCCAACTGCTAAACAATGCTGCATTGCTATGTCTCCTAGCAACCCAACTGCTAAACAATGCTGCATTGCTATGTCTCCTAGCAACCCAACTGATAAACAATGCTGCAGCGCTATGTCTCCTAGCAACCCAAAAGAATAGCGAGAAGCCTCCACACACGCTACGTCTCCGCGGTAATGCGTTCAACAAGCCATGTGATAAGATGCGTGGATTGACGGTATCAGATGTGGGGGCAACTGAGATTCATTCCCTGCCACCCGGATTAAGGCGAGTCACTACGCCACCACGAGGACTTAGAGCGCAATGGGAATTGGCCATTTCAAATGTTGGTAAGATGGTCTCTTCCTGTCTAAATAGGCACTTTTTGCCCAGAAAATGCCTCAGTGAGTGTGTTTGTACAGTCCAATACAGTTGTAACTAGCAAAAATTTGCTTCCAACAACACAAGATAACCTCATTTACATGAGTTTTGAAAGACTTGACACGTGAGTTTGACACAAGAAATGTATGCCAGTCTTTTTTAGTGGAATTTTCTTTGGTGTGTATCATTTTTGTGAGCACAAACCAATGGTTTTTTCTTGTTCTAGAAGTGCACAGCACCTCATTTCAGGAGAGCTCTGTGTTCACTGGAGAAATATCTCGTCTTCAATCCCTTTGATTTTCGGAGAGAGCTTGTGTTCAGCGGGTAAAGCAGACATAAGTACTCTCTACCTCGTTCACTGGCCTGTGGTTCAAACTCGGCTCAGAAGAACAAATGGAGAGGCATTAATGAAGTCCTACAGGCTGTTATTGATGGAATCATACCTCCTTTGTCTCCTGTTCCTCTGCCTTCTTTTCTCATAAAGTGGTGACTTGTTGTATCGGGAGCCCCGATTGATTCAGTGACTCTCAGAGCTCTGCGTGGTCTCACTCCTTCTGTCTTCCACCATCACTCAGGAATATTCCATGCTTCAGATATCTTACATTTACATTTACATTTATGCATTTGGCAGACGCTTTTATCCAAAGCGACTTACAGTGCACTTATTTCAGGGACAATCCCCCCGGAGCAACCTGGAGTTAAGTGCCTTGCTCAAGGGCCCAACAGTGGTATCTTGGTGGTGCTGGGGCTTGAACCCCTGACCTTCTGGTCAGTAACCCTGAGCTTCAACCACTAAGCCACCACTGCCCCTATCTTAAATGAGGAGTGGGCAGTATGTTCATAACCCTGTCTTTAAAAGCGCCTTTACAGAACATGATGCTATTACAGTACATTTATATTACAAAAAGTTCTATTCATTAAGATCAATTATAAAAATGTTGGTACCATAAGACCTTATTTTCGTGACAGTGCAAAGTGCAAGTTGCGCGTGTTTTTGCGCTATCTGTGGGTGTATGCACACAAACTGTGGGTGTACTGAATGGTAACGGAGTGGCGCAAAAATTAGCTATTTTCCATAGAAATAGGTCATTGTGCTAAGACGTTTCAAAAGCAGTTTTTTTCATCGCAACGTCTAAATTCAGTTCCTGCATTTGCAGTTTGGAGATTCCACCAGCAGGTGGTAATAAAGTTCACGTCCAAACTCTTAGAAATATACTGGAACATTACATTAAGTCCCTGACAATCGCTGTTGTAGCCATTTTAAGAACTATCTAAACTATCTATTATTATTATTATATTTAAAATTGTATTTACGATCTAATTTATATTGGTAATTTTTAACCTGTTGTCATAGAGTGATTTTTTTAGTCACTGTAAAAGGGGCCGGTGGGAAGATTGGATTTGGTAAGATTCGTTATTTTTTACCTCTTCGTTATTTTGATTATATTTTCATTTAGTTTGAGGTGTAATTTGAATTTAGAAATAATTTTTGTATATTTTTTTAGTGTTTCAATACATTAAAAATCACAATCGACCGATAGAAGTGGTGCATTCCGATGCAATCACCGTTAATACTAGCAATGATTTGTGTCAGAGGATAAAAATTATTAATATTTACTTACATTCTCGCCAAATCCACTTGCGCCTAAACTTTTTATGACTAAAGCTAGTGCTCTTAAAATAGGGCCCGTAATCTGTGTCATTCATTGTTTTCATATTTAATGAAAATTACAAAGTGAGAAAAAATAAATAAATAAATAAATTTCATTTATTAATCCAATAAAAAATAAAAAGAAATACATAAAAAAAAAATTATAATAAGGATAACATTTTTGTACTTTCGGTTTTATGCTCAAGATAAAAATAAGACATTTTCTCTCTCTCTCTTTTTTTTTTTTTTTTTTTGCCTTTTTCTTTGGAAAACAAACAAACAAAAAAATATTCTAAGCATAATTTGTATTTTGTTTTTCAATGAACGCAAATGAACGCAAAGTACACGGACCTGTACGTTTTGTCAGTTTGATTTTCATTTTAAAATGAAAAAAGATAAATCCAATAATTCAAGCCGTAATTGTATTTTTTCATTTCTCTTTCATTAGTTTATTTTTTTTACGTGAAATCGAATTAGCGATACGTACACGAATCCATGGCCATTTTTCAAACAAGTCACTATTTGTCACTTTAAACCCCAATGCTGTCATTACTGTAAAAAATCAAGTTGTCTAAATTAAACATTACATTTGAATTGAAACAGCAACATCTAAATAGCAAATCTGAGCCAACTCTACTTGCATCTAGTTACCTTAACTTAAATAGTTAAGTTCATTTTATATGAACACCAAGTTAAGTAAACTTAATCACAAGTTTTGGTGACGCCATTACTCAACTGAACTGAGGGAACGAGTTTAGACAATCATTAGAGTAGATTCAACTTATTAAGTTTGTCAGTGTAATAAATGTTGTATTGTTCAACTACAGTATCGCCTTCCAAAACGGTCAGAAATGTTGGGGAAACCATCGATAAACAACTCAATTTCACAGACCACAGCTCAAAGACTGAAAGATCAGGTAGATTTACACTCTACAATATCAGGAAGATAAGACCTTTCCTCTCTGAACATGCCACAACTTTCCTGTTTCACTTGTCATCTCTAGTCTGGACTACTGTAATGCTCTATTAAAGGCCTCCCTTCATGTGCAATTAGACCTCTGCAAATGATCCAGAATGCATCAGCACGTCTGGTCTTTAATGAACTTAAGAGAGCACATGTTACATCACTCTTGGTCTCTCTCCACTGGCTGCCGGTTGATGCACGTATTAAATTTAAGGCTCTGATGCTGCATACAGAACAGTCACTGAGTCTGCTCCAGCATACCTAAAATAATTTCTGCAGAGCTACGATGCCACTAGAAACCTGCGGTCGGCTAAGGAACGTCGCATTGTTGTCCCAACACAAAAAGGCGCCAAAACACTTTCCCGAATTTCGGTTTCAACATACCACATTGGTGGAATGACCTTCCCAACTCCATCCGTGAAGCTAACTCACTCTCTATCTTCAAACAATCTCTATTTTCCATGAGCACTTCAGCCACTAAACAAAAAAGGTCTTGTTGCACTTTAATCTGTCTTGGATACTATTCTGATGCTAGTGAAACTTTGTAATGCAGCACTTTTCATACCACTGTCTCCTTAAGATGAATCGCTTATGATGTGTTGCTCTTTTGTAAGTCGTTTCGGATAAAAGCATCTGCCAAATGAATAAATTCCGACCATCCATCCATTGCAGAAAATCTGGTGAATTAAATACTAAACAAATAATAGGTAATTTGATTATTTTCTCTTTTTATGTAGAACTTAATGCAAACCAAAGGATACATTATTCATAATAATTGATAAGTCTGGCATCTGGCATTTTTGTATTGATAATATGTAACTCATGAGTGAATAACAAAGACTTAAAATGATCATTATAAAACAGATAGTTCTTAGATACAGTAGTTTAGTCTACTGTTGCATGGGATAGACCGTCATCCCGCCCAGCTATTGCTGAAATCCAGTCTCGCTGTCTCTAGGAAGTAGAATTGAGACACTGAGACAGATGTCAGGCGTGTATGCGCATGGACACGGTTGACATTTTCAAACATTTACAGTCTGAACGAGCGTTCAACAACATTACTGCTTATCTTTCCGTGGAGTGCAAATGATATTCCACGGGAAGATATGCATCCTTTGAAGAGGCAAAATAAGAGGGCGGATAATTGGCGTGTTTGAGCACATTATGAGCTCTTGAATGGAGGCTTCCTCGGTGAGGGTTTCTCCTGGGTGATATTTGGAGTGTCACAGGAAAATGAGAAAGTAAAAATTGCTGTTTTCCAGAATAGTTTGTGTCTCCCTGCTGGGAGAGATGCGTAGATGCTAACTTACTCTACAAATCATACCAACTGTGTGTGAGGTGTGCATCATTTACATTTCTTACGTTTTGGTTTATATCGCAGTTCTGTGATCACGGATTCAATTCGGTAAAACGTGTAACTCTTAGAGGAGTGTTGATTAGGAAATGTGCGGTTGAAATTCGCTTTTCCGTGAAGTGGCAATATATGACACCTGGATGTGATTTTCAGAGGCATTTCTAACATTTATCATGTTTTTTAATCACATAAAACATGTCATCAAATCCGTAACATAAATTCGCTATCTGTGTAATTGTATATTATGTTTTATGCAATTATATGTATACCAAGGCCTAGAATACAATGTGAAGAAAATCAGATGTTTCAAACAAAACAGAGAACACAAAATAAGTAATCCACTACAAATTACTAATTACTTCTCTAAAAATGTCAGCAAAAATGTTATCAAATATCTTTACTGATTACATAATCTAAAAAGTAATCAAATTACTAATTATTTTACCTTTAAGTTACTTTTCCTCAAAGTTTTTGGTTTTCCCGTTAAAATTCAAAGGTCTATATTTCCTCCTGATTCATTGTATATTCAACAGATTTTAAATTAGTATTTTAAATCTGTTATACATTTACTTAAGTGCAAGTAATGTACTTAAAAGTAATTAGTTTCATTGAAAGTCTGTAACTGTAATCTGATTACAATAATTTTAAATGTAATGCACTACATTACCTTTTTAATAAAAAGCAATTCTATTAAAGTAACTAAATACTTGTATCGGATACACCCATCATTAATTATAAGGTATATTTCTGGCTCGCACGCTTTTAAATTTTGGCTGCAATTTTGCCCCAAGCCCTTAATTTCTGACCCCTGGTAGATACCGATAAATTACATTCTAATAATTCAATTTCAGTATCAATCAATATATAATATTTTTTTTTTTCAAAGAGCCCCTTCCACTAAATTCATTAAGCCATGCGCTGCAGCAAATTGCGCTACATTATTTAGAAAATACTTTGTATTTTGTGACATTTTTGGTAGAAAAGGAATATGAACAGTTCTATTGTTACTGTCAAAGGTCATTCTGTCATACTGGCAACTAGTAAAAACTTAAAATGCTTAATAATAAAAATAGTGTCATTATTTACTCACCCTCATGTTCGATAGGTCCGATACTGCACTCATGTACTTGTGCTCATAAAAATACTCCGATAGCATTTAACGTACATATGTACAAATTTCGTAACCATTCAGCGAACAAATGTGATTATTAAACCTAAAGGCTGCGATTTCATGAAATAAATATATAGTTTTCTTGTGCTGCGCACTTCAAATGTGAAAGCTTGTGAATGTGTGGAGCCGGTGTTGTGCTGACATAAAGACACAAACTGCTCACACCTTTTACAGCTCCCAGGCTCAGACATGGAAAACACCATCATGAGCATCGCGCACTGTTTGTAGCAGAAGACAGTGAGCTGAGCACTTATTCACATTGTAGTGCAAGGCACATACAGACTACATATATATTTAAAAATAGCAGCTTTTTGCTGTTTAATATCACGTAGCTTTTCCAGAAGAGAGAAGCGTTCGTCAGAACACACAGAAGCAAGAAGAGCTTCAAAATAAATGTTTCTTCCAAAATAAAAGCTCAGTTTAAATGGAAGAAAAGGTTTTCATCACCACTGTACATAATATTCACAGAGAGAGAGACAGAGAGAAACATCCACGCGCAACCACAGGGACGTAACAGTAATACTGACATTTACATTTACATTTACATTCATGCATTTGGCAGACGCTTTTATCCAAAGTGACTTACAGAGCACTTATTACAGGGACAATCCCCCAGAGCAACCTGGAGTTAAGTGCCTTGCTCAAGGACATAATGGTGGTGGCTGTGGGGTTCGAACCAGCAACCTTCTGATTACCAGTTATGTGCTTTAGCCCACTACGCCACCACCACTCCATTAATACTGCTATTAATAGTTTTTAAAATAATTATAAATCTATAGTAATTGTATAATATTTAAGCAATTGTTGTATTTTGGATTGTGCTGTGAAGTTCTATAGAAGCACTTCTTTTGATTAAAATATTACAATATTATTTTGCAAATTAATTGTTCTAGTTTCATTCGATTAAAGCTTAAATAAATGTGTTTATTTAGACAACATTTTGATGATAAAGTAGAAATAAACTGTCCTAATATCTCCTTTTGCATTCCACTAAAGAAATAGAGTCATACAGGACTGACACAGACTAAAAGTGAGTAACTGATGACAGAATTTTTACTCAAATGGAATAAAAAAGGCAAAATATTTTTTTTTATTTTTTTTTTTTTATCCCCCTTTCTCCCAAATTGGAATGCCCAATTAGTAGGTCCTCGTGGTGGTACGGTTACTCACCTCAGGACACTTCTGAGACTGTCAATCCGCGCATCTTATCGCGTGACTCGTTGTGCATGACACCGCGGAGACTCACAGCATATGGAGGCTCATGCTACTCTCCACGATCCACACACAACTCACCACACGCCCCATTGAGAGAACCACTAATCACCACCACGAGGAGGTTACCCCATGTGCCTCCACCCTCCCTAGCAACCGGGCCAATTTGGTTGCTTAGGAGACCTGGCTGGAGTCACTCAGCACGCCCTGAATTCAAACTCGCGACTACGAACGCGGTAGACAGCTACTGTATTTCTAAGATGTTTATTGGATGCCACTTGCTGTCTTAAACATGCAGTGTGATGAAGTCATTGGAAAAATTACCGTAGCATACTACTGTTGGAAAAATGTATCGTGGAATACTCAGTTTTACTCACTATTATAAAAATGACTATGTTAAAATTCTATGCACCAGTAATGCACCATTATGACCATTTATAGTCAATTTTTACAAAATACTATAAACTGATGCCGATTTTGCTGCCTACCTTATTTTGTCATCAGTTTACTGTTTTGCTTTGCAAGTATAACACAGCTTAAGACTTTTTATATTGATTTTTCTCCTCATCATGCTGTCAAATTCTGAGCAGGACAGAGAATTGGCCCAATACATTTTTATTTTTCTACATTTCTGTTTCAGGTCACCTTCATCAATCATGCATTCCCACTATTATAAGAAATTATTCCAGGCCAGCATCTGACTGTGGCGTAAATTATTAACACATTGATCCTGGAGAGGCATAAATCTGGTCAAAATGTGCATTAAAGCTCAAAAACACGGAATATGTGACCTGAGAACATTAAGAGGAACATTTGACCTTGTGAAAGTCTCATACCGTTTCATTTCATATTTATTACAAAACATTGTTACAGATCTTCTGAGGGGGCCTATACGTCTCATCAATGGTTTGAGCTTCAGAGCATCTGATTCAGAGCTTCTGTGTTTAATAATGAGGTAATTAAGTTCATATCCAAACAAACCTCTAGCCATGTTCGTCAGACTGTCTGCAAGTCATCTGCAGGGGAATTAGCCTGAACAGAATACAACTGAGCATCAAATTCTGCTTCATCAACATCACATTGAAATTCATTAAACTGCAATCTGGAAAACTAATTAAACTATTCAAAAATAAGTAGAAGTCTGAAAAGAAAGATGAAGAAGAGGTTTGGAACACACGTTTGTTGGTCGCACGGGGCCATTGCGCTTGTAGCGGTATTTACTCGTGGCTCTGTGTTTAGTTGTTATCGCTTATGGTCTGAGCTCTGAGATCATACATCATGTGTAGGGGTGTAAATCGGACGTTTCAACACGATACGATCTTATACCAATTATCTTGGCCTGTGAGCCGATATTTGCTGATACTTCAAAGTCTGCCGCGATGCGATTTCGATTTAGATTCAGGGCCCTGCGATCGATATTCCGATATTGTGTGCCTATTTTACACAATCACAGACCCAGCGCACATCCTTGTCCAACATGAAAAGCATATTTAGCACTCATAAAGTGAAATTAATGTAATAAAGTTGCTTCATCGCCTGATGAAAATGGTTACGGACGTGGCTGACATGAACGTCCATCCATTCATCCGTTCATCTTCAACCGCTTATCCGAAGTCGGGTCGCGGGGGCAGCTGCTCCAGCAGGGGGCTCCAAACTTCCCCATCCCGAGCCACATTAACCAGCTCTGACTGGGGACCCCGAGGTGTTCCCAGGCCAGTGTGGAGATGCAATCTCTCCACCTAGTCCTGGGTCTTCCCCGAGGTCCCTCCCAGCTGGACGTGCCTGAAACACCTCCCTAGTGAGGCGCCCCGGGGGCATCCTTACCAGATGCCCAAACCACCTCAACTGACTCCTTTCGACACAAAGGAGCAGCGGCTCTACTCCGAGCTCCTCACGGATGACTGAGCTCCTCACCCTATCTCTAAGGGAGAAGCCCGCCACCCTTCTGAGGAAGCCCATTTTGGCCGCTTGTACTCGTAACCTAGTTCTTTCGGTCATGACCCAGCCTTCATGACCATAGGTGAGGGTAGGAACGAAAACTGACTGGCTTTGCCTTCCGGCTCAGCTCTCTTTTTGTGACAACGGTGCGATAGAGCGAGTGCAATACTGCCCACCATTGCCCCGATTCTCCGGCCAACCTACCGCTCCATTGTCCCCTCACTCGTGAACAAGACCCCGAGGTACTTGAACTCCTTCACTTGGGGCAATACCTCCTTCCCTACCTGAAAAAAGTCAAACATTAAAAACATTTATATATCAATATTTACGCGTTGTATCGATAACATTTGATCGTTGGTTATTGGAAGGATGCATCGATCCAGATTGATGAATCATTACACCCCAACTCATATGCCTGACTTAACGTAAACGGAGACTTTAACGTTTTAAGTGTAAACGATATAGCACCCCCGACCTCCCTTTGGAACAGAGTTTAAGGGGTTAAGCTCAATCGACAGCATCTGTGGCGTAATGTTGACGACTACAAAAATGTATTTTGACTCGTCCCTCCTTTTCTTAAAAAAAAAAGAGCAAAAATCGGGGTTACAGTCAGTCACTTACAATGGAAGTCAATGGGGCCAATCTGTAAACATAAAAATTATCGACGTAAACAAAAATGTATTTTCTGTGTAAAGTTATATCCAATGTGACAACTTTGTTGCCATGACGATATAATGTTACCAAATGACGGTAAAAATGATGGTTTATAATACTTTATGATTTTCTACTAGTTGACGCATTGCAAAAGAATACAAAAAATCGAAACCACAGTGTAGTGGTCTAAACCACAGTACTGGTAAACTGTTAATCAGAAGGTTGCTGGTTCGATCCCCACAGCCACCACCATTGTGTCCTTGAGTAAGGCACTTAACTCCAAGTTGCTCCGGGGGGATTGTCCCTGTAATAAGTGCTACTGTAAGTCACTTTGGATAAAAGCGTCTGCCAAATGCATAAATGTAAATATAATACTATATTCATTCATATTTCCAAGTCCACACTTTAACTTATACATTGTATAAAGTACTTAATATTTTCCACTATATTTACTTTTTTGTGTGTGTCAGTGTGTATGATTTATGCAACATATACATTTGTAAACTACCATCAAACATGCAAAATGCATCTTGACTGCTTAAATTATTGGTCCACATACAGTAAATAATACTATTTCACTTCAATATCATCATATTCGATATTCAAACTTAATAACAGCCCGTTTCAATTGAACAAGTTACTTACTGCATTCAAAATAAATGCAAAGACACATTATAGAAATAGTGCATGATATAAATTCACAAGTCCTTTCAGTAAATGTGTGCCTCTGTGGTGGTAATGGGGTCTCTTTTGTCCTGTTTGATCTTACACAGGGGTTTACGATTATCGTTAGATCGTATTTGGCATCACAGCCAAACGGTAACTTCTATTGCAGGATGTTTATAGTTGCATCATGGTGCATTAATGTACTGTTGAATGTACGCTCACATGTGTGTTTATCTGCATTATACAATGGTTTCGAACTCTCACACGATCTGAAATAGCGTTTTACAAACAAACATAAGCCTACTTAGCCTTTGTTGGTGTGGTTTGAATTCTTTCATGATAATCCTTATTAAACCTGTCTTAATTCATGCTTGTTTAGAGTTGAAATCCTGAAATGTGGATGGGGGGAGCTGAGTAGCTGCTTTTATAACGACTCTGAACTTCACGGCAGCTTGATTTGAGAATTAAATACTCTCTGTGTGCGCTCGGATTACTTGCAATTGGCTGCGAGTAAACCCGACTGAAGAATAGATCGTCATACTTCTTGTGCTTTTAGAAAAGTACGCCTCTCTCTTTCTGTCTAGCACTCTTCGGCTGATGATGTTTGCCGATTTATGCAATACTCCAGACACAAATTGAGCTGCAACCCTCTTTAGATATCGGTGGCTGTAAGTGTGATCAGAGCATCAATGGATGGATTGGAGAGGTGATTGCACTGGACAGTTCTCTGCTGTAATTCTCTTATCATCTACTCCAGAAATTCTACAAGTGGCTTGAAGTCAATGAGGCTTCTTGTCACCTCAACAAGTGATCGTCATTTTTGTGACATACTATTGTATCTGCTTAGGGCCTCTCCAGACCTCTAATTACGCTCGTCTTTCCTACCCATTCTTTGTTTTTACTACTTTTGACCTCTTATAGTAATAGTTTAGTCATCAGAACTATGAAACACAATTCTGTAGGGGAAACGACACTGATGGAAATGACATTTATTACGTTTTAGAAATAAAACAGCTGGTACTTTTGTCTTGCTAAGGCTAATTTCGTATGTGTAATATTTTCACCCTTTTATGTCATTTGGAAAAATATAGCTTAGTTTATAATAACCCCATTTAGTTAACAAGTACACTAACTTTTGAAAAATAACCTTTATTAGGGGTAAAAATGTTTGGTTTGGTGGAAATAACATCACAACTGTGGGACAGTCGTAATTTTGGAATAATTGATAGAAAAATAAATATTGAAAAAGTGTGCTTATATAACTCTTCTGTTTAGATTTGAATATTTTAAACCTTGTGCAACCCTTGTGCAACATGCGTGGACGTTGCATTTTGGCTTCGCTATTTGCAACGCATAATTACATTTCTTTTAAACCCACTGATCTCAGTTCAAGAACTCTGTGCTGTCAGTCAAGGGTTAAAATTTCAACATACAGAGTCATGTGACAAAACAACATGGCACTGATCACAGCAGAGTTTGTCTTTGGGAGATACGCCAACAAAACTACATCTGGTAAGAAACCAAATTCAGTTTTTACATTGAAACCTGTTTGAGTCGAACGATTAGAGTCTCTAGTTTCATCCGATATGCCATTTTTAAAATTTGAGCGATTTTTCGTGAAACGACACGCTGTTAAACACAATGACCACGTATGTGAACTTTATGCTCAGTTTCAGTTAAAATATCCGATATTTACTGTGCATTATCACATTGAGAATGAATTACATTTACATTTATGCATTTGGCAGACGCTTTTATCCAAGGGACAATCCCCCTTGAGTTAAGTGCCTTGCTCAAGGACACAATGGTGGTGGCTGTAGGGATCGAACCAGCAACCTTCTGATTACCTGTTATGTGCTTTAGCCCACTACGTCACCACCACTCTGGATTTGAATGCAGTTAGGATGTTGCCTGTGTTAGGATAAAATAAGGTGCATTTCAAACTGTTCTGAGACCAGTGCAGACAGACAGCACACTGGAGGTTAAGTCATTCACTAATTAGGGAGCAAGGGAGCATCCTATATCTCTCTATGCATTTAAGTGCGTTCACTCCTAAAATCTGATCAAAAGTTCAGTTTCAGGCTGCAGATGATGTTTGGATCACTCAACATGTTTGACAGACATGGGACGATGATCATCAGTACATCCATCTTCTAAAGCCGCTTGCCCTATGTAGGGTCATGGTAGTGCTGGAGTCTATTCCAGCTGTCTCGGGCCGGGACAGGTGGCCAGTCCATCGCAGGACGACACACATTCACACTCTCATTCACACCTAAGGGCAATTTGTAGAATTTCCAATTCACTTAACCTGCATGTATTTGGACTGTGGGGGAAACCGGAGCACCCGGAGGAAACCCACGCAAACACGGGGAGAACAGGCAAACTCCACACAGAAAGGCCCTGGGTGAGTCGGGACTCGAATCGGGGACCTTCTTGCTATGAGTCAACAGTGCTACACAACAGGTCAAAAACATCTCATTCACCCATTCACCCATTCACACACACTCGCACACTCGCACACTCGCACACTCGCACACTCGCACACCAATGATGGCAGAGCTGCCATGCAAGGTGCTAGCCTGCCATTGGGAGCAACTTGGGGTTCAGTGTCTTGCCCAAGGACACTTCGGCATGTGGGGTCGTGTGGGCCGGGATTCGAACCACCAACCCTGCGATTAGTGGTCAATGATATGACACCGTTTGACTGTGGAGGAGACAGTATAAATGTAGAGAAATTAATGCATTTCAAACAAAAACATACAGTATTAGTGTGAATGTGGCCTTAGTTTCAATAAAATTTACTTGCAAAAAAGTTTTGAGTTCTGAAAGTTTCAGTTTTCACTGTACAGTTAAGAAACAAAGAAACGTATGTTTTTCTCTTTACCTTGAACTTGCAGCAACTAGATTAAAATAGCCTCGTACTTCATGCGTGACCTCGTTAAATCACCGTACATCCTGTGGGAAAAATGTTTTCCTCATTTACTGAAGCCAGTCATTAGTAATGTTTATAACGGGACTATGGCAACAGACGTTTCATGACGTTGTTTCTGTTTTGCAGAATGGAGAGGCGTCACTGTTTGAGGTGAACATCCGGTACGTTGGCGGTCTGCTCTCTGCGTTCTACTTGACTGGAGCTGAGGTAAGAATGAATGCCATCTGTTATTCACATGAATTTTTAGAATCACTTGATTTTAATTGATTTAACTGAAGAGCCTGAGTCATTTGTTTGAACTAGAGTCACTATTTAATCACATGATTTGCATGAAAGACACTTCCTTCCTCTACAGCCCTGATTTAATAAATCAATCAAATAAATTGCGTGCAGTTGCATTCGTCTTACAGGTGATTTATTACGAATATTTGCCAAATATATATATATATATATATATATATTTTAACAAAATACAAAATTTCAGCCAGGAATTTTTCTTATGCTAAAATGCTTCAAATTATTATTTTTTTCACACCAATCTCCACTCCATATGCCATAATGACAAAGCAAAAACAGACTTTTGATATCTTTGCAAATTTATTAAAAATAAAAAACTGAAATATCACATTGGCATAAGTATTCAGACCCTTAACTCAGTACTTAGTTGAAGCTCCTTTGGCAGCGATTACAGCCTCAAGTCTTTTTGTGTATGATGCGACAAGCTTTGCACACCTGGATTTGGGGAATTTCTGCCAGGTCCTCTCATGCTCTGTAAGGTTGGATGGGGACTGTCAGTGGACAGCCATTTTCAGGTTCGACTGTGTTCAAGTCCGGGCTCTGGCTGGCCCACTCAAGGACATTTACAGAGTTGTCTCTAACCCACTCTTGTGTTGTCTTGGCTGTGTGCTTTGGGTCCTTGGTCTGTTGGAATGTGAACATTCGGCCCAGTTTGAGGTCCTGAGCACTCTGGATCAGGTTTTCATTAAGGATTTCTGCATTCAGATTTCCTTCATCCCTGACCAGTCCCCAGTCCCTGCCGCTAAATAACATCCCCACAGAATGATGCTACCACCACCATGCTTCACCGTTGGGATGGTATTGCACTGGGGATGACCTTTATTCCTCCAGACATGATGCTTGGAAATTAGGCCAAACAGATCAATCTTCATTTCATCAGACCAGAGAATCTTGTTTCTCACAGCCTGAGAGTCCTTTAGGTGCTTATTTATGTGTCTTGCACCGAGGAGAGGCGTCCGTCTGGCCACTCTACCATAAAGCCCAGATCGGTGGAGTGTCGCAGTGATGGTCGTCCTTCTGCAAGTTTCTCCCATCTCCTCACATGATCTCTGGAGCTCAACCAGAGTGACCATCGGGTTCTTGGTCACCTCTCTTATCAAGGCCCTTCTCCCCCGATTGCTCAGTTTGGCCAGGAGGCCACCTCTAGGAAGAGTCCTGGTTGTTCCAAACATCTTCCTTTTAAGAATTTTGGAGGCCACTGTGCTCTTGGGAACCTTCAATGCAACCAAAAAATGTTTGTAGCCTTCCCCAGATCAGTGCCTCGACACAATCCCATCTCTGAGCTCTGCAGGCAGTTCCTTTGACCTCATGGCTTTTTGCTCTGATATGCATTTTCAGCTGTAAGACCGTATATAGACAAGTGTGTGCCTTTCCAAATTCAATCAATTGAATTTGACACAGGTGTACTCCAATCAAAGGGTAGAAACATCTCAAAGATAATCCAGAGAAATGGGGCACACCGGAACTAAATTTCAAGTGTCAATACCAAAGGGTCTGAATAAGTGTCAATGTGATATTTCAGTTTTATCTTTTTAATAAATTTGAACATTTACCAACAATCTGTTTTTTTTTTGTTGTTGTTGTTTGTTTTTATGGGTTGTGGAGTGTAGATTGATGTGGGAATTGTTTTTTAAAGCATTTTAGATTAAGGCTGTAAAATTGCAAAATATGGAAAAAAAATGAAGGGGTCTGAATGCCACATCTTGGCATTGTGTAAACTACAAGACATCTTATCAAACAGAACATTTCATATAGTACAATCAGACAGAATATGTCGTGAGTTTGCCTGTGACAAAGTCTGTTTGAGATAATTAGCTGTTGGTTGATGACAGAGCTCGTCTCTGATGAGTACAGACGTAAACAGGATATTGTGCCGTGTGTGCCTTCGTTCCTTCACAAGAAGCGTGTGTGTTGTAGGGAAATGAATTCTGCTGCCATCTCTCACTGCACGTCCTCTGACAAATGTATCAAAACACCTCCAGTGATTTATCCTTGCATTCATGTACGGGCGAAATCTATCTTGTATATGTGTGTGTTCTTGATAAAGATTTAGCTCATTCGTCTCTCCTCTCTGGAGTTTCTGGGAAGCTACACCCTACAGATAAGGACGAGAGATTGGAAAACCCACTTTCCGAAACACCCTAGTGATGAGGCGAGCGTAAATCACAGCATACAGCATGAGGAAGGAGTTCTTTCAGGAACGCATCACAGGAAGGCAGTTTTGGCTAACTGCAGGATATAAAACCGCTGAGCTCAATTTGTTAAAGGGAAGGAACTGCTCTTGTGGCGTTAGTCGATAGAATCGCTTTCTCCTCGAGGCAAAACACAATGATATTGATGACACAACTATCACTCGCTGCTCACTCGAGGCCATAAGTTGCTCTGAACTTCAAAACTTTAAATTGATTCAACCTGGAACTGAATATAACATTCAAAACTTCTGTTGCATTTTATTGAGTATAAAGTTCAACAGGATGGTCCCAGACATAAAACCCCCACTCATTTCCTTTCTAGGTAATGTATAAACCTTTCAAGCAAAAACCTTGTATTTTTATCGACATATTACATACCTTGTCAATCAATAAAGGTGACTCAAAAATTACAAAAGTATGCTAAATCAAGCGAGGACAATCTTCCCGGAGCAACCTGGATTTAAGTGCCTTGCTCAAGGACACAATGGTGGTGGCTGTGGGGATCGAACCAGCAACCTTCTGATTACCAGTTATGTGATTTAGCCCACTACGCCACCACCACTCTGGATTTGATGCAGTTAGGATGTTAGGAGTCAAACTGTTCTGAGACCAGTGCAGACAGACAGCACTAATATCATTAGTATCTTATGCGAGACGTGACAGCATGCGGAAAACAATGTAAATGTTGGCCGTAAAGAGCGGTCACAAAACAGTTTGCGCTCCATTCATTTCCATTTAAAGCACCCGAACATACAAAAGTTCAAGTTTGGTGAACTCTGACCTGCGAATCGGGATGATGAGAAGACATGTGACCAATAGACGTTGGAAATGTTACACTCGGACCTTTTGGCTCAATTCAAAGAATACATATTCAAAGCTGCGTGTCTATTGTTGCTGGAAAGTGAGTAATACACTCCCGCTTGACATCATATCCTGGTCCGTTGCGTTGTCAGGATAATTATTTGCATGTTCATAGCGTAGTGTGACTGTCCCTTTAAATAGAGAGTCCAAAAGGGCATGTATATCCAAAAATTTGAGCAAGTGGCAAATCTGACCTTGAATGACGGAAGCCTGAAATTTCCCGCCAAATCAAGCCTGACAGCTCTGAACAAAAGTCATTATCGCAGGGTTACCGTAGTGATCGTAACATTCAGTGGTTTCATTATGTGGCATTCGACTTGGGGACTGGTCAGGGATGAAGGAAAGCTGAATGCAATAAAATACAGAGATATCGTCATTCACGTATTTCCAAATGTTTTGGCCATTAAATTATGCAAAAATAAACATTTAAAAATGAACATCAGAGATATGATTCCGACACCAAAAGTTGTTAATGTTCTGTCAAATTATTATTACATCCTTAATAATGTTTTATTTGTCATCATGGCTGTGTGACACATCCAGACATTATTTTTGTTATTATTATATTTAACCACATTGTAGCATTTAGTATTATTTGTGCGGGAGCACAACACCGAACTGATGAGGAGCGCCCATCTGTGGGCGTTAATGGCGCGTTTCCGCCAAGGTAACAGCTGCACAACGGACGGCACGAAACAAAAAGTGTTCAGCAAAAATTCTAATGAATTGCAGGATTGCAGGGGAATTTTTTTGCCCAGAGCCTCCATTAATTTCCAACCCTGGATGGAACTAGAGATGGAGATGAGAGATGTAACAGGTGTTTAAGTGTCTCTCTTCACCATGCAGCTGGTACATAACACAAAATATTTGAACTATTTCTGCCTTTCTTGCAAATGTGCTGCATTATGAATAATGAGGGTGTGATGTTAACAGCTTTGCTGATTATACACAAGAATGATAGTTTTATTGCATCACTCACACCATTAAGTCGAATTAACAGGTTTAGAAAGGTTTATACATCTGTAACATCTTAAGTTCAGTAACTATGTGACAAAGCTCTTCCTGACAGTGCACGCTTGCACTAAATTTAACAAGTGCTCAAACACGCTGCTGACAGCTGCATGAGAAACAGAGCGGGAGCGACAGAGCGGGTTTACTTGTGCAGCTTCTGTAATTAAATTTGAACAAAAACAAGTTTATTGATTTGATTTGTTCAGTTGTATCTGTTCGTTTACTAATTCGCAGCTGCACTGTAAAGTGAATAGAAGTGGAACTTGCGGGAATGATTAAAGTTATACCCGCAATCCCATGCCGAATTTCAGGCCGTTCAAACGGCATTATATTAAAATATGAAAGTTGTCTTGGTTCCCCTCCTTTATGATTTAATTATACCAACAACAACAAAAAAATCTGCAATCTGCTAAACTACCCCAAATCAAAGGTCCTAAATATAATTATTTATGAGAAGTTATAACTTATTATAAGGTGTATTATGAGACATTATGAATGCAGTATGACTTTACGATGCATTTTAAATATGGGCCTGACAGAACGTGTTACCTAATATTTTTACTCAAAAGAGAGTAACTTTCACTTGTAGTAATTTAATTTCTTATATAAAAAATTTGCATTTTAACTAGTTAAAACTGAATATTGGATATCAACAATTCATATCATGCAAATTGTTGAAAAGTTGAACATTGAAATGATCACAATATGTTTTACTTTTAAATGAACACAAATTACGATCTCAAAGTAATTTCAAAAATTCACGAAGACTGCTGCATAATTATTTATTTTTTTGTGGTATAATCTGTTTGACATAACCTCCTAAATTAGAAGTCAATCGATAGTGGATTTCACCGATGTGATAACTAAGTCGGTCAGTAACTGCCGATAACCGATTAATAAACCGATAGTGGATTCACCGATACTGATAACTTGGTCGGTCACTAACTGCCGATAACCGATTAATCAACCGATAGTTGCTTTCACCAAAACGATAGCTAAATCGGCAGTAGCTGCCCCTAACCGATTAATCAACCGATAGTGGATTTCACCGATAACTAAGTCGGTCAGTAACTGCCGATAACGATTAATCAACCGATAGTTGCTTTCACCGATACCGATAGCTAAATCGGCAGTAGCTGCCCCTAACCGATTAATCAACCGATAGTGGATTTCACCGATACTCATAACTTGGTCGGCCGCTAACTGCCGATAACTGATTAATCACCCAATAGTGGATTTCACCGATAATTAAGTCGGGCAGTACCTGCCGATAACCGATTAATCAACCGATAGTGGATTTCACCGATACGATAACTAACTCGGCGGTAACTGCCGCTAACCGATTAATCGACCGATAGTGGATTTCACCAATAACTAAGTCGGGCAGTAACTGCCGATAACCGATTAATCAACCGATAGTTGCTTTCACCGATACCGATAGCTAAATCGGCAGTAGCTGCCCCTAACCGATTAATCGACCGATAGTGGATTTCACCGATAACTAAGTCGGTCAGTAACTGCCGATAACTGATTAATCAACCGATAGTTGCTTTCACCGATGCCGATAGCTAAATCGGCAGTAGCTGCCTCTAACCGATTAATCAACCAATAGTGGATTTCACCGATACTGTTAACTTGGTCGGTCGCTAACTGCCGATAACAGATTAATCACCCGATAGTGGATTTCACCGATAATTAAGTCGGAGGGTACCTGCCGATAACCGATTAATCAACCGATAATGGCTTTCACCGATACCGATAACTAGATCGGCAGTAGCTGCCGCTAACCGATTAATCGACCGATATTGGATTTCACCGATACGATAACTAAGTTGGGCAGTACCTGCAGATAGCCGATTAATCAACCGATAGTGGATTTCACCGATAACTGAGTCAGGCAGTACCTGCCGATAACCGATTAATGAGCCGATAGTGGATTTCACCGATATGATAACTATGTCGGGCAGTACCTGCCGATAACCGATTAATCAACTGATTAAACCGATAAAAAATAAACAGTACTGACTGAACCATGAAAATATATTGTACTTTTTTAATTAAATAAATATATAAATATTAATATATGTGAGCTGATATTCAAATGTTTATGTCAGCTGATTTTTAAATCAGCTGACATTAGTCCACAAGAGGGCGCAATAAATATATAAACCATTCAGCAGCATTGTGTTATTGCGTAGAACATTCCTATCTTTGTTGTTAAAAAAGAGCATTTCATTTTCAACTAATGTGCATAAAATAAATGCATAAAAAAATTTTGTCGGAGCATTTTATAAAATGTTAAGTCAAAAGTTAAATAAGGGGGAAAATGCTTCAGTAGACAGTTCACATGGTGTTACACTTGCACTGATGCCACTGTATACAACCTCAGACTCAAGCTTCATAATAACGGCGAAATACCACATTGTTTTTTATTCAGTACAGTTGTATATAGGGTAGCACTATTCAAATATAGCAGTGGTATCCGGCTGAACTCGGTGGTGAAGCGGCTCAGACTATGAGTACAGGCCAGGGGCTGTTTAATCAGACGAAACACAACAGACTGGATCTTCAGACACACATTTCCAAGTTAAACATCTTTCCTGACAAAGCTTTTAAAAATACTCATTGCTTAATCTAAGAAACGCTTATAAGAAAGCAAGATGCAACGGCCAAATATCTCCACCAACTGTAAGGGGCTGTTCACTCTGAACGCTTTTGCAACTATCCATTTTTTTTTCTATGTAAACGTGCGCTAGAAGAACGTCTTTGTTTCCCTTTGAAGTTGTTTATTCAGCGTCTCGTGCAGGAGCGCTGTTTTTTAGATACTTACATTTACATTTATGCATTTGGCAGACGCTTTTATCCAAAGCAACTTACAGTGCACTTCTTACTGGGACAATCCCCCCGGAGCAACCTGGAGTTAAGTGCCTTGCTCAAGGACACAATGGTGGTGGCTGTGGGGATCGAACCAGCAACCCTCTGATTACCAGTTATGTGCTTTAGCCCACTACCACTCTATACTGATACTATACTATAAAAAAGTATTATATTTGTTGTGCTGTGTCTCGCCTTTTCCAGCACAAGTATGTGATTGATCTGAAGTCATCGTATTACAGTGAGGATAATTGTTTTTTAATTGAAATAACTTGTCAAAACAAACACCACAAGGCATCAGTGAAGTGATAGTTTTTATTTCGCCTGTAGAGGGCGCTCTCATACTGTGTAATGAGAGCTGGGAACATACGGCTCTTCCCAGCCGCTCCAGCACCAGACAAATAGGACAAAACTATCGTGTGGATATTTACCGATAACCGATAGTTCCAGAAATCGGTTATCTGTGCCGATTAATCGGCAAAACCGATATATCGGACAACCTCTACCCTAAATTTCAGATAAACTCAAAACAAACTATGGTTTGGCGCTTTATATGTCAGTCAGATTGTCTTTTCAGGTCTAAGTGGGCATTTTTTTGGTCCGAATTAGCAACAATATGGACCAGAATTTATGCTCATAGTCAAAAGTCTTACAAAAGGCTCTTTGAGTTTGGGTTCAGAGCACAAGAGCTTGTAAGTTAGCACAATTTACGCCATTTATTTGACAGATTGGATTGTTTAAACTGTCCCCCCTGCACCTGCAATAGCTTGATATATTCTGCATATAAAAGTTAAAGAAGTTACATCAAAAGGCTATAGGGCTGTTTCTCAGCAGAATTGCCACGATCAAATCACTGCTAACAGAAGGTTATTACACCGACACTCTCTTTTGTCATTCTTTCACCCCTGGCAGCCTGCAGGATTGTTCTTTGCATAAATGTTTTATCAGTCAAGCTACAGCGATCATATCAAAGGTTTCAGAACTCAAAAATGACCTGAATAAGCATCATATGTAGAGATGTCTCTGTTGATTGCCTTGTGGCATATGCTGCAATATTGATATAGTCTTGAAATTACACATATGGGATGACGCTGTTGTGGGTACATTGTTTAATTTAGCACTGTCGTTCTGTATCAGGCGCTGCTGTTTCTGGGCTATTTACAGAGCAGGCAGAGGCACGTAAATCCCTGTAGGTTTTGCTCCTGTCAATGTGCATTTAAATCGAAACTCCTGCCAATGTAATCGAGGAATACTGGCATTCACAATATGGGAGCCAAAGAAAGACTTTTTAGGGCTTTTGATTTAACATGTTAATTCGGTGCGATTAATTATATAAAGAATAATGTGTTAAAAACATTCACGCAATTAGTCATGTCCCCAAGGAAGATTCCTTCCATCTGAGCAATTCAAGCTTGTAGTACCACCTGTGTTCTCCAGGGGGCAGTAAGCAAAACTTCAGCTGTATAGGCAACGAGCAGCTCATACAGAGAACAAACCAACCTTACAGAGAGCACACAGCACAACCCGAGGACACGTTCTTGCGTACAAACACAGCTTGATGGAGCGCAAATCTGAGCACAGGGATCTCAAGACGTGTTTTTCTACATTTCAAACTACGTTTAACTTGACACAGTGACCTAAAAACTGTATGTTTATGACACGACACAACTGAGACACTCCAAAAGCATCCGTCTGATGCAGGTGTACATTGACGCGTCTTTAAACAAGCACTTATAATAAATCTCGGACTGACAAATTCAATTGCAAAATGGATTGCTGTGAACTGTCGGCCTATGATTGGCTTATGTTCATGAATATAAAAAAACAAACAATATATTGCATTCTAGAGCCACTTTTTATATTGTATTTTTAGTAACACTTTACAATAAAGTTATATTCATTAACATATCAGATATTGTAACATTTTTATGAAAAAAGTACATATTGTTCAAGTAACTAAGAAAACATCTTGATTTTTCGTGCCTCAAACATTCATGATATTTGTAAAAAAAAAAAAAAAAAAAAACACATGCAAATAAAGAAATTGTTTTAATAAATTTTACTTGAGGTGTATGTGTGTGTGTGTGTGTGTGAGTGAGTATGAGTGTGTGCGTGTGTGTGTGAGTGTGTGCGTGTGAGTGTGAGTGTGTGTGTGCGTGTGAGTGAGTGTGAAGGTGTGCGTATGAGTGTGTGCGTGTGCATGTGTGTGAGTGTGTGCGTGTGTGTGAGTGAGTGTGAAGGTGTGCGTATGAGTGTGTGCGTGTGCATGTGTGTGAGTGTGTGTGTGTGTGTGTACGTATGAGTGTGTGCATGTGCATGTGCGTACACGCACACGCACACACTCACACTCACACACACACACCCTCATACTCACTCACACGCACACACACACGCACACACTCACACACATGCACACGCACACACTCACACGCACACCCTCACACTCACTCACACGCACACACACACTCACACGCACACACACTCACGCACACACTCACACACACACCCTCATACTCACTCACACGCACACACACACTCACACTCACACACACAATCACACTCACACACACACCCTCACACTCACTCACATGCACACACACACTCACACACACACCCTCACACTCACTCACATGCACACACACACTCACACACACACCCTCACACTCACTCACATGCACACACACACACACACACATGCACACACACACACTCACACTCACATGCACACACACACTCACACTCACACTCACACACACACCCTCATACTCACTCACACACACACACACACACACTCACACACTCACACACACACGCACACACTCACACTCACACACACACCCTCATACTCACTCACGCACACACACACTCACACACACAATCACACTCACACACACACCCTCACACTCACTCACATGCACACACACACTCACACACACACACACTCACACTCACACACGCACACACTCACACTCACACACTCACACTCACACACACTCACACACGCACACGCATCACACTACACGCACACTCACACTCGCACACTCACACACGCTCACACACACACACGCACACACATGCACACACTCACACACACACACACTCACACGCACACACTCACACACGCACACTCACACTCACACACGCTCACACACACACACACACACATGCACACACTCACACACACACACACTCACACACACACACACTCACACTCACACGCACACACTCACACTCACACACACTCACACACACACACACACACACACGCACACACACACACACGCACACTCACACTCACACACGCACACTCACACACGCTCACACACACACACGCACACACATGCACACACTCACACACACACTCACACGCACACACTCACACACACACCCTCATACTCACACACACACACGCA
>NC_068290.1:2478664-2488664 GCF_025860055.1 Xyrauchen texanus | reverse complement strand
GATTATGCCGATTAATTGTCAGTTTTAGGGCTTTTGCGATTTTGACGATTAATTGTCAGTTTTAGGGCTTTTGCGATTTTGACGATTAATTGTCAGTTTTAGGGCTTTTGCGATTTTGTCGATTAATTGTCAGTTTTAGGGCTTTCACGATTATGCCGATTAATTGTCAGTTTTAGGGCTTTTGCGATTTTGTCGATTAATTGTCAGTTTTAGGGCTTTCACGATTATGTCGATTAATTGTCAATTTTAGGGCTTTCGCGATTTTGCCGATTAATTGTCAGTTTTAGGGCTTTTGCGATTTTGACGATTAATTGTCAGTTTTAGGGCTTTTGCGATTTTGCCGATTAATTGTCAGTTTTAGGGCTTTTGCGATTTTGCCGATTAATTGTCAGTTTTAGGGCTTTTGCGATTTTGTCGATTAATTGTCAGTTTTAGGGCTTTCGCGATTTTGACGATTAATTGTCAGTTTTAGGGCTTTTGCGATTTTGACGATTAATTGTCAGTTTTAGGGCTTTTGCGATTTTTGTCACTCAATTTGTAATTATTTTGGTGTATATATGCTTCATGCACATTTAGAAGTCCTTCATAGTTAACTTGCAATCATATAATTAAATGGGGATATATAATTTGTCATCTAATTTTCTGTTGTTCACAGCACATTCAGGATTGGACTCAACCAATAGTGATGTATTTGCAACATTCGTTTGTCCTTTTTCTTCAAAATTATCTGCAGGACTTGTCAAAACACATAATTTCACAAAGAGCAGCCAGCTGTCATCAGTCTTTGCGACTGTCCACAGTTCTGGGCGAGTGTCCAACACCACATAAAACACACCGTCTTCTTTGCTTGACCAAAAGCGCGACCAGTTTTTCTACTGTAGCGACGCCAACAGTCTCTCTCAACCAAATCTGTCAAAGAAGTGCAAAGCGTTGTGCATAAAAACCCTGGGAAGAATTCATAGATGGTCTTTTAGTTTAGCTAGAAGGCAAATAATAAATTGTCTTTGCAATTATTTCATAGTTTAAAAAGCAGTGCATCTTGATCTGAGGTGCACTGGGGGTTTCTTATGGGCCGGCGGGGCAATCTATCACTCTATCGAAGACATTAACGATAATAATTTATTGTTAATTCATATTTATTTAATAAGCACTTCCTTAAAAGTGTAAACACAGGCTCTGTCAAGCTTTCAAAACATGCTCTGTTTGGTTGAGCATCCCGTCCGACGAGACCTGCAACATTGACTCAATAGTGCGAGTTAGGGCGGGGCTATCTTGTTTGTTGACCAATAAAAGATAGAGGAAGTGTTCAGGAAACCTGTCTGAAAACAGCCATAATGTTTGCAGTTCTGTTTGGTGACACTAATGGTCAGAATAGACATGCATTAAATGTATACACGTACATTTTGCATGCAAATAGCAATTTGAGCTCATATTCAAGCTTCTTTTTTGGTGAAGGCAAAAGATTTTTGTTTTGTTTGGCAAATGCTCTTGACCGCAGCGCATGAGTCTTGTGTTACCATGGCAACTTATAAATCACAGGTTGAGATGGGAAAAAAGCCAAACAAAAGACCATGACACATTTGTAGTGATGTTGCTCACTGGCCCCGTCTATAAACCACTGAATCCTGGGGTGGGAATTACAAGGAATTTAACGATTCTGTTTCCGATTACACTTAAAAATTCAAGTTCAGTAACAGGTCTGTTTATGATATTTTGTATGTTTTATGAAGAAAGAATGGAGAATATTTAGACAACAATTCTTATTACATGCAATATCCTCATGAGCTTGTTGTAAAAATGAGATAATTTTAGATTTCAATAAAAAAAACTAAGTTTTAGATTAAATGTTTAGATGAAAATGAGTTTTAGATGCAGATGTTTCAGAAATATTAACGGAACTGCAATAAATCATTCTCTTAAAAAAAAAAAAAATTCCCACTACTTAGTAGGTCCTCATGGTGGCGCGGTTACTCACCTCAATCCGGGTGGTGGAGGACGAGTCTCAGTTGCCTCCACTTCTGAGACCGTCAATCCGCGCATCTGATCACGTGACTCGTTGTGCATGACACCGCAGAGACTCACAGCATGTGGAGGCTCATGCTACTCTCCACGATCCACACACAACTCACCACACGCCCCACTGAGAGAACCACTAATCACCACCACGAGGAGGTTACCCCATGTGACTCTACCCTCCCTAGCAACCGAGCCAATTTGGTTGCTTAGGAACCCTGGCTGGAGTCACTCAGCACGCCCTGAATTCAAACTCGTGACTTTAGGGTGATAGTTAGCGTCAATACTCGCTGAGATACCCAGACCCCCAGATAATGCGCTTGTTAATGTCTTTTCATTACATAAAAACAGATAATTACTTAATGTAAATTTAAATACATATACTTATAGGGTATTAAGCTTTCATTTATATAATGCCTTTCATTTTTTGACTGCTACAAATGTTTTTACAAATGTTATATAATGATTAACAGATTATTTGTACATTTAATTTTAAAGTTTACAAATTTTTTCATTAATGTCCAGCTAGTTAGTAACCAAGGTCTGTAATTAATTAAGTATTTGATTTTTTTTAATGCATAACAGATCATTTGTTAATGTTAGTTAAATTCATTAGTTAATATTAACAAGTGCATTGTCATATTTATAACTATTAAATAATCATTAACTAATGATTAGTTAATCATTATTTAATGTTCTGAATGAGCTTGCTCTCTGGTTCAATTACATTGTAAGATGTTGTACATTTGAGACGTGCAAGCCAAGTCGCATTCTTTTGGCCAGCTGCAGCTGGTGTTTAAGATGGAAGGTTTGATAAGTTATCTAATAGCTCAATAGCGAGTAAACAGCAAAGACACGTGGGGTCACAGGACTGAAGAGACTTTTGATTAGACATTTCATAAAAGCACACTGCAGAGAAAGACATTTTAGAGCCACAGCTCTGATGGATGACAACAACGTAAGCTAATGACATCACGGCTCCAGTTATGCTACACTGTGTTCGCGAGCTGCTGTGCCTGAGGATACAATGCAAATGATGCCGTGTGTGCATGAGTCTGTAATTACATTTGAGGGCTCTTGGTGATGGTTGTTGGTGTTCACTATACAAACTATCTGCAATATTAGGCATGAAACATACTATGACGCAAGTACTGACACTTCTGGCTATGCAAGCTCGATTCCGCTTGATTCAGTTTTTTTATATATATATATTTGTATGTGTTTTACCGCAATTCACAACACAATGCAAGTGCACTTTTTAGCATTGCATGGAGAGGCTCTTTAATGGGCATTCACATAAGCTAATTAGCATTCACTGTTCACATTTTATTTTATTTTTTTTAACTAATTAAAAGTAGTGACTTTTCCTTTCAACAAGTTGTGTACAGTGACAAAATGCTACATAATTGTTTTATTGTTGTTTTCCAAAATGTGTCATACCGCAATTTATAATGCATTGCATTCTTGCGTGACATTCTAGCGGGCCTTGGCGTTAACTAACTAAAAGTAGTGACACTAATGACGTAGCATTTTATTCAGTAGCTGTTTTTAAGACATGCTGTTATTCCAACACATAGTGGAATAAAGTGACAAAATGCTACATTATGCAAATGCGACTGTATTTCTTTGTAAATGCATATTGTATTGCATGCACAGCCTGTATATATAGGCTACCGATATATACCGATATCTAGAGAGCAAGGTACCTGGTGCTGATATAATGCCAATATACATACAGTAATACAGTTATAATACCTTTCTGTTTTGAGGTCAAAAAAAGACCCAGTATAGCATAGTAGATATAACAGATTCTGTTATCCCAAAAATATAACAATAGTCTATCAAGCCATTTCATGTCTTTAACTTATGAGTAGCATATACCTTCTCAAGATATGGCTTGAATATATTTTCCCCAACACTGGTTCCAGTTGCGTTTCCATCACTGAACCGGGTCGGATTGAAAGCTGCCCATGCCACCATCCATCTGCACGTCTGACAGTCCTGTGGTGATATTTCTTTCTTTAATATGTCTGATGAGAGTGCGGAGTGTGTGTCGTAATTGATTTGTTTACCTCTGCTGGTAAGCGTTCTTACTGTGCAATCATGTTGGCTTAATGCAGTGGTTCTCAAATGTATTTGGTCACGCCCCCTTCGAAACAACAAAAACTCCCCCCTCAATGTTTTTTCTCTCAATGGAGATATTTAATTCAATCTATCCAACAGGTGGTGGTGGGGTGGTGGAGGTTGCACGTGAGCAAATGCTTACATGTGATTGGCTAGGAATTACCCCGCTAATGGTGTGATGATGTACAGCTGCTAGTCTTCCCACTAGAACTACGCTGCACTTACATTTCCAGTGAGGCACTTGCAATGGAAGTGAATGGGGCCAATTTTCGAACGTTAAAATACTCATTGTTTTAAAGCTATAGCCACAAGTGTGATAAAATCACTTACTAACATTTTCTGCGTAAAGTTACATCCAATTTTACAACTACATTGCCATGACGATGTAACGTAAATATACCTTGAAACCTTAAAATGATGATTTATATAACTTAAACACAAATAATACACAAGTTTTAATAGAAGAATTAATGTAAGTGCTTTTATAAAATAATAAACCCTCCAAAAACTGGCCCCATTCACTTCCATTGCGCAGTCTGCGTAGGGCACCAACTCCCTAGCAGGGCACCATCTTACCCTAGGAGGGCACCCGAAAGTCCACCGGCTACCCGTTATACTTTATTCAATGACCCGAAAGCAGCTGTGGAACACAGACGATCATATCACGATCACGTGAAACTTCAGTTTTCCCAATTATTTTATGGAGATCATCTCCAGCTGTATCCCATTTCAACACTTCACAGCTTATCTCAAACCAGCGTCAGCCTCTTTGCATGTCCATATACTGTATCCCACTCTTCTGAATTGAGTCTGAATCATAAGCACAGACCCCTCAGCAGATGCTGGCTTGTGTGGTGAAGTAAAAAAGGCTTTCTGTGAGAGAGTATGAAGGTGCAAATAAACCCCGTCAAGCTTGGCGAGGAAAGAAAAGAGGTCGTTCTTTGCATAGTGGGAGAACAACAGACTGCAGGGCGACTGACTGCGCATCCCACTCCAAGATTATCATGTGATCTGACCCAGAGCTGAGCCAAGCTGCAAAATGTCACTTTTGAAACAGGCGAGTGAGAGAACACACCACAGCCGGCGTATCTCGCAGCGAGAAAGACGATAACATGCGGCTAAGCTAGAACTCCACTCGCTACTGTTTTTTTGCTTTGATTATTTTTAAACACAAATCTGTGTCGACAGAATGAGTTTGACCTGTTTCTTGGCCTTTCGCTGTATGAAGTATTCGGGCTTGCCATCGCCGGTTAGTTAAGCTGGTGACAGCTGTTCGCCTATGGATTTTATTCCATTTACAATGGCACATGGGTACACGTGTTAACGATTTGTCGGCCCAGACGTTTTCGCCCCTTGTGCCTTTCCACACAAGTTTCACAGAGGTCTGAAGGTGTGATTAGGGCTGGGCGGTATGACGGAATATGCTTGTGTAGAAATGTATCAACTGTGATTTGGCAGATGCTTTTATCCAAAGTGACTTACAGAGCCCTTATTACAGGGACAATCCCCCCGGAGCAACCTGGAGTTAAGTGCCTTACTCAAGGACACAATGGTGGTGGCTGTGGGGATTGAACCAGCAACCTTCTGATTACCAGTTCAGTGCTTTAGCCCACTACGCCACCACCACTCCCCACAAAATTAAAAATGTGTATTTCTTTTTTAATTTAAAGGTTAAATAAGGCCTTGATGAGATATTTACAGGCTTTGTGAGATTCACTGTATATCATCAGTAATGATTGATGTTTACCCTGTGTGTCAATCATTAATTCTCTCCTCAACGAGTCTCTGCTGAAGCACCCTAGAACAGCATAATTGAGTCTGGCAGATCCTCAGACACATATGCATCCCACACGGTGCTAATTAGGCGAGGAGGAAACATTATGGGTGGTGCTTTTTCTCTACATCGAGATATCCTTTAATACTTGCACATGACGCCAAACAAACATAGAATTCGTCTGTATCTTGCTTTCTTTAGAAATAATGACATGTATATGGCTGTTGAGTTTTCTGTCTAATTTATTTGATTCTCTTCTTTAGCACTGAAAAAATACGTCGTGCCATAAATAATGCAACACATGCTCAGCTCGAACATCATAGAGAACAAAGACTGTTGATTTACAAGCTCATAAACAGATGCCAGATAGATCCATGTCACGAGGTCCCTTTGTTCTGCCGAAACGTGAAACAAGCGTGCCGCCACATCAGAGCTGCAGTGTCATCTACCTCTATGTTTGTTCAGTTCATGACACACACTGTTTGCCCTTTCACACTGTGAAGCTTTGCGATACAAGTATTTGCAATAATAAACCAGTGATTAGACTTATGAGGAGTCGGATCAAGATTGTCTCTTTTTGCCATTTTTATTCATAGGATAGCCTGCATATAGACTTCATCTTAAGACAGTAAACATACATAAAGTATGGTATAAGTACTCCGATTCAAGTGTTTGGACAACACTTTGCCAACGCTTAATCCGTGCTGATAACAAACCTCAGTACTCAAGGGGGCGATAGAGTTACCTTCGAAAGTTTGTGCCATTGAACTAGATGTGTTATTATTCAGGTTGATATAAGTTGATATAAATATATTGACTTCAAAAGCAATATTTACTTCAAACTGTTCCTCCATCATGACAGTAGTTGACTTGAAAAGAGAAAACTCACTGTAGAAGTGGTCATTTCACTCTACACTTTTTGAAGAAAACGTTTCATATAGAACTCAAAAGGGTTCTATCACTTGTTTCATATTTAGAACCCCTAAAAGGTTCTATATAGAACCCTTTTTAAGGATTTTTTGAGCACGTGGAAAGGTTCTATATAGAGCCCTTTTTAAGGATTCTTTGAGCCACGTGGAAAGGTTCCACATAGAACACTTTTTAAGGTTTATTTGACATGGAAAGGTTATATTTAGAACCCTTTTTAAGGATTCGTTGAGCCATGTGAAAAGGTTCCACATAGAACACTTTTTAAGGATTCTTTGAGCCACGTGGAAAGGTTCCACATAGAACACTTTTTAAGGATTCGTTGAGCCACGTGGAAAGGTTCTTTATAGAACCCTTTTTAAGGATTCGTTGAGCCATGTGAAAAGGTTCCACATAGAACACTTTTTAAGGATTCGTTGAGCCACGTGGAAAGGTTCTTTATAGAACCCTTTTTAAGGATTCGTTGAGCCATGTGAAAAGGTTCCACATAGAACACTTTTTAAGTATTCGTTGAGCCACGTGGAAAGGTTCTTTATAGAACACTTTTTAAGGTTTATTTGACATGGAAAGGTTCTTTATAGAACCCTTTTTAAGGATTCGTTGAGCCATGTGAAAAGGTTCCACATAGAACACTTTTTAAGTATTCGTTGAGCCACGTGGAAAGGTTCTATATAGAACCCTTTTTAAGGATTCTTTGAGCCACTTTAAAAGCTTATATAGAGATCCCTTTTTAAGGATTCTTTGATATGGAAAGGTTCTATGTAGAAATCTTTTTAAGGATTATTTGAGGGAATTCCCAACATGGAATCGTAACTTTTGGTTTTTGTTTAGTTTTTAGATTTAGTTTTTGTTTTATTACCAAAATAATGTTTAGTGGACATGTGAATGAAATAGTTCATTGTCACTAAGAAAATGAAATAACCATATAAAACACATTTAATTTAATTATGCCGTACAGGAGCACTGCAGTTTTAAGACGCTGTGTCTAAAAAGGTTAAAAGGAACTTTTTCAATCTCGAGACACATGCGTTCTCTTTTCTTGCACTGTGTGTATCTTTTTCAGCACATGAATGCTCACCCTGTAGACTATAGACTGTGTGCATGATAGTACAACTGCTACATAAACAAAATGACGTAGTCCGTACACAACTTTTCCCCAGTCGGCAGGATCCTGTCTTTCATTTTTCTTCTGGCTTTCAGTCTCTCCATTTTCTGTCTTGTTTGTGTGTTTCTGTCTCCCTTTTTCGCATGTCTGTGTTGAGTAAACAGCGAACAGTGTGTAATGGGTAAAACACGTCTTTGTGCTGGACTGATCTGCCCGGCTCCCCACAGCTTGGCTAGTGCTGTTGTGTTGTGTTCCCTGTAATAGGCACACTATAATTACACGAGCCATACCACCATGACTGTCAGCGGTCACAACAAAAGCATGCCTGCATTTACACTCTACTGCCGCTCTCCATGGAAAACAAGGATATCATCCTTTTGGAATTCTGTTTGGGGGGAATTTTTGTTGCTCTTATTTTTTTCCATAACTGCTGTCTGACAGCATCTCCGATTAGCCCAGCAGAGGAAACACATAAAAACGAAAGCCAGCTTGCCGTTTAAAGGGACAGTGCACCCAAAAATTTTAATTCTCATGCCATCCCAGATGTGTATGAATTTCTTTTATCTGTTCAAAGATTTTTAAAAGAATATTTCAACTCTGTAGGTCCATACGATGCTAGTAAATGTTGGCCGGAACTTTGAAGGTCCAAAAAGCACATAAATGCAGCATGAAAGTAATCCACGCGACTCCAGATTAAAGTCCTTTTTTACTATAAATGCTCCTCCCTGCCCAGTAGGTGGCGATATGCAGAAGAAGTAAACAAAAGAAGAAGAAGAATGTGAAAGTGGACTTAAATATTGATCTGCTTTTTCACTCACACTTATCATATCGCTTCTGAAGACATGGATTAAACCACTGGAGTCGTGTGGATTACTTTTATGTGCTTTTTGAAGCTTCAAAGTTCTAGCCACCATTCACTTGCATTGTATGGACCTACAGAGCTGAAATATTCTTCTAAAAATCTTAATTTGTGTTCAATAGAAGAAAGAAAGTCTGGATCTGGAATGGCATGAGGGTGACTAAATGATAAGAGAATTTTCATTTTTGGGTGAACTGTCCCTTTAAGAAAATGACACGTTTTAAAGATTGAAATGATTGTGTTACTTCTTAAAAAAAATAACGAGAAATTTCTTTAAATGCGCTTTAAATTCCTTTGAGGGAGTGTGAGTATCATTTATAAACTGTATATGTGACAATTAGTCTCACAATTTATTTTATTCTGTTTTGTCTTTCAGATATTTAAACAAAAGGTGTTAGAGTTGGGCGAGAAGCTGTTACCCGCATTCAACACGCCCACCGGCATTCCCAGAGGAGTCATTAACCTGGGCAGGTGAGCACCCAACACAGCATACACCTGTCTGCAACCCCAATTCTTTATGCATCCATTCACAAAAGACTTATGTTGCAAATCGTACCTTTTATTTCTCGTACCGACGTCTTTTCTGTGAGAAGGTGTCGCATTCTGGCACCTCTGCCGCCCACCTGGCTTCTATAAACGCGCCAGCTCACGCTGACAGCTGCAGGCAAATTTAATTAACTGATTCTTGTGCTAATACCAGTTAGATGAGTAACAGGAGCCAGTGCACAGATGGATGGGCAGAAAACTGGCCCTGGTGAGGCACTCAGGTTAGTTATGATGGCAGAGGCAAAACACACTGTGACCTAATGTGCACACTTCCATATTATATAGTATGCCAAAAGCATGTGAAATGAGAAGCTTCCTCATGATTCATGAAACAGTAAGAGAAAAATATCTTCCTGCATCAATAGGATATTGGGCAATTTTACATACAGTATGTAGTTACATTGTGCTCGTTTAATTATTGCTGTCTTTTGTTGCAACATCATCACTTGCAGTTGAAGTCAGAAGTTTACATACGCTTAGGTTGTCATTAAAAAGTCATTAAAATGTATTTTTTAACCACTCCACAGATTATATTAGCAAACTATAGTTTTGGCAATTCATTTAGGACTACTACTATCTACTTTGTGCATGAGATGAATACATTTTCCAACAAGTGTTTACAGACCGATATCGTCACTTTTAATTGACTATA
>NC_068290.1:2468664-2473664 GCF_025860055.1 Xyrauchen texanus | reverse complement strand
TTCCATGGTGAACACACACAGCTGACTTCGCGGCATCCTCACGGGACGGTTTTAACATTTGCGATTTCACACTTCTAACTTCACACAAATTTTGTTTGAGATGGCACAAAGCCGGGGAAAGAAGATGGTCGAAATGGCATTGAAAAGAAAATACCCGGAGAATGGTAAGTAACAGTGACAGATTAAACATTTAGAGGCTAGGCTATCACAATATAAACACCTGTCAGCCACCAGGGCGGGACTTCCTCTCAGAGGTCCATTCAGATAGCATTATGCTAATTGACAGGCGATGTTTTAAATAGCTTACCTGCCCCTGATCCTCCCTGCTCCTAGCTGTAACTTTATCCTCTGTAACTTCACATCATCGCCGATGCCATGTCATCATTTTGTTGTTCATGTCACAAAGTTATAATCCAACCAGCGGTGGAAAAATATTCAATAACTAGAAAAGCATGTGGTCCTATTCAAAATAAATTTTCCCAATTTGGGCCTTGACACAGCTTAGCAATGTGAGACTTTAAGCAGCCGTTTCAGCATCAGAACAGCTTCTGGGTGGAAAATATTGACCTAAAATGGTCAAATTAGTTTGGGTTTGGTATATCCATGTTCAGGAAAACAAATGGTTCCAATTATTTCAAATACAGTGTATCTAACACACCCAGAGCCCAAGTTGTGGCAAAATAGTTTTTGGAGAATCTGTAGTTACCGCCTTTTTCCTTGGTATGGTGCCACGTTTTTGATAAGTAATACAAAGCAAGAATACAGTAACTGCAAAATAGGGGTAAAATATCAAATTAAATATGAGTATTGATATGTACAAAGAATAAGCTAATATAAAGTAACAAAACAGCCACATATCCAATAATCTACCTACAACTACTTAGGCTGGATGACAGGATAACTTTAAAGTCATTTTTCTCAGTTCTGCACTCTGCGTAGTTACTGCCTTTTTGCTTTGTAGGGCAGAACAGTGGTGGGACTACGGAAAAGCCCAAATTAAACAGTTAAGCCAACAGTATACAAAAAATGTCACGGTAAATGTAGATAGGTTAATGAAGGTTTTGGAGATGGAAATTGTTAAATTGGAAGAACAGGTAGAATCCACTGGTGATTGGACTCTTATGAGATGTATTTCAGAAAAAAAAATCCAAATTGAATGATTTATTAGAGAGGAAAGCAAAAGGGGCTTTGGTTAGGTCACGTTTTCAAAGCATTGACCAAATGGATGTATCTTCAAAGTTTTTTTTTTGGCCTGGAGAAGAAGAATGGCCAAAAAAGATTTTTTCATTCATTGCGATCCGAGCATGGGGAGATGTTAACTGATGTTAATGAAATTCGAAGAAGAATTGCAAGTTTTTATAAAGAGTTATATAGAAGTGAGCTCAAAGCAGAACAAATCACAAATAATAATTTTTTCGAAAATTTACCTCAAGTGTCTTCAGGGGGATCTTGGTGGTGAACTTCATAGTATGGAGCCTGGGAAAGCTCCAGGTATAGATGGCCTTCCTGTTGAGTTTTTTAAGGCTTTTTGGCCTGTGGTGGGAGAAGACTTGCTTGAAGTTCTAAATGACAGTTTTACAAATGGCCATTTGCCTTTGAGCTGCCGTAGAGCTGTTCTTACCCTTCTACCTAAAAAAGGAGATCTCACAGAAATTAAATGTTGGAGGCCAGTGTCAGTGTTGTGTAGTGACTACAAGATCCTTTCTAAAGCCCTTGCTAATACACTTGCAGGGGTTTTAGAGCAGGTGATTCACCCCGATCAAACATATTGTATCCCAGAGAGGTCTATTTTTGATAATATTTCATTCATCCGCGACATTTTTGACCTTGCTAAAATGAAAGGTTTTGATGTTGGCCTGATCTCTTTAGATCAGGAGAAGGCTTTTGATAGGGTAGAACACCAATACCTTTTAAATACTCTGGAAGCCTTTGAGTTTTCTAAAGACTTTGTGGAAAAAATTAAAGTTTTATATAATGACAGTGAAGGTATTCTTAAGGTTAACGGTGGGTTATGTGCTCCTTTTAAAGTGGAAAGAGGTGTAAGACAAGGCTGTCCTCTGTCTGGTATGTTATACTCTATTGCAATAGAACCTCTCTTATGCAAGGTCAGAGATAACATCAAAGGTATGGTTTTACCTTTTTCTGGTAAAACTGTCTTTTTGTCAGCTTATGCTGATGATGTGGTGATCTTAATCAGTGATCAAAATGACATTGATAAAGTGGAAAATATTTAAATGATTTTAAATATCTTCAGCCAAGACAAACTGGGCCAAAAGTGAAGCGATTTTGGTCGGCCATTGGTCACAGGGTGCACCAAAACTCCCAAATGGATTAACCTGGTCTAAGAGAGGTTTTAAATATTTGGGTGTATTTCTTGGAGATGACTCTGTTGTAAAAACAAATTGGGATGATGTTCTTGAAAAAGTAAAAGGAAGACTGAAAAAATGGAAGCGGTTGATTCCAAAGATGTCATACAGGGGACGCACTCTAGTTATTAACAACCTTGTGGCATCCTCTTTGTGGCATCCTCTTTGTGGCATCCTCTTTGTGGCATCCTCTTTGTGGCATCCTCTTTGTGGCATCCTCTTTGTGGCATCCTCTTTGTGGCATCGTCTAGCATGTGTGGATCCTCCTCTGTGTTTACTCTCTGATATTCAGAAGGTTTTAATCGATTTCTTTTGGGAAAAGTTACACTGGGTATCCCAAAGTGTGTTATTTTTACCCAAAGATGAAAGAGGACAAGGTCTTATAAATGTGCAAAGTAGAGTTGCAGCTTTTCGCATGCGCTTTATACATAGACTGTTATACGGATCAAACAAGGCAAACTGGAATGTTGTTGCTTGTGAGATTTTGAAGAGCTTGGGAGGCTTAGGTCTTGATAAGTCTCTTTTTTTTGATGAACCCCCAAAAAATAGATACATCGAATGTACCTATTTTTTACAAGAACATTTTCAAAGGATTATGCATCGAAAACTGTAATTAAGTCAGGGTTAGTTCATCATAGGAGAACTTTTAAACAGTTACGTAATAAGGTTGTAAATGAATTGAGAAAGGCAAAAGCAAAGTTTTTTATTGATATTATAAATGATTCAAAAGGTAACAGTAGGCAAACTTGGGAAAATATCAATAGAGTTTTAAAGAATACCAGAAAAAGAAATAAAGAATTTGAATTAAAAGTACATGGAACATGAACTAAAGATAAAGATCAAATTTCTTCTATGTTTAATAGCTACTTTATAGATTCAGTTCAGGATTTGGCACAAGGATTTGGTATAAGAGAGAGGGTCATTACACCAGCAAATGATGATCTTCCACTGTTTAGCATCTCTAAAGTGCCAGAATGTTCAATAATTAAAATCTTAGGCAAGCTTAAGAACTCAAAGGCTAAAGATGCTTTTGCTTGTGACTGTGTATTTTTGAAGAAGTATAAAAGTATCCTTTGTACTCCAATGGTTCATCTGGTAAATCTATCTATTAAACAAAGTTTTTTTCCCAATGCCTGGAAATCAGCTGTAATAACCCCCATTTTTAAGGCTGGAGATGCAACTAATATAATTAACTATAGACCTATTAGTATCCTTCCTGTGGTCTCTAAAGTAATGGAAAGGATTGTCTGTTACCAGTTGCTAGCCTATTTAAATCAAGGCCATTTTCCACTGCACCCTATGCAGTTTGGATTCAGGAAACATCATGCCACAGAAACAGCTACTTCTTATTTTGTTGAGCAAATAAAATCCAGCCTTGACAACGGAGGGGTTGTTGGGGCTGTTTTCCTTGATTTTAAAAAGGCGTTTGATAGTGTAAATCATAATGTACTGTTATCCAAACTGTCAAAGTTTAATTTCTCTCACAATGCTCTGACATGGATGGAGTCTTATTTAGATTCAAGAAAGCAGTGCACTAGGATTAATGATAGATGTTCCTCCTTTGTTAACTGCACTATTGGAGTCCCTCAGGGCTCTATTTTAGGACCAATTTTATTTAGTTTATATATTAATGATTTGCCATTGACTTGCCCGGAAGTTCACATCCAAATGTACGCAGATGATACAGTTATCTATACCCATGCACAATCTAGGGAACAAGCGGCAGTAAAACTTACTGCAGCTCTAACTAAAGTATCAGACTGGTTAACTCTCAACTGTCTTAGTCTTAACGTAAGCAAAACAGTGGGTATGTATTTCTCTATCAAGAAGAATGTTATACGACATCAGCCTGATATCTGTATTATGGGAGAGACAATACATATTGTTGATCATTTTAAGTATTTAGGATTAATTATTGACTCTAACTTAAGTTTTAAAAAACACATAAAAAAATATCCAATTGTGTCAGAGCTAATTTGGCTAATTTTAGACATATAAGACATCAGTTACCAGTAGCTGCAGCTAAATTGTTTTTACATACGAAGATCTTTTCACATTTGTCTTATTGTTCTACAAGCTGGTGACAGGCGGTGGGATTACGATACAACCCTTATGTACCCTTTACAAACAAGCGGTGAAAGTGTTGGATAAAAAAGCGAGAAACTCCCACCATTGTATCATTATAAAAAATACAACTTATTAACCTTTGACAGTTTTTTAAGCTTTGCTGACATGTGCCTGATGTATAAATTGATACATGATCTTGCACCACCCCCACTCAAGCAATGTGTGTCATTTTGCAGAGATAATGTAAGGGTCACCAGGGCTTCTGTGAGAGGTGACTGTTACACTCAATTTAGGAAAACTACATTTGGACAATCAGCTTTTTCATTTGCAGTGGTTGAAAAGTGGAACTTAATCCCGCATTATATTAGAGATTGTGCGAGCCTTAGCAGTTTTAAAATGTCCGTAAAGGCTTGGCTGAAGACGAATCAGATATGTGATCATTGACTTTTTTTATATATTGTATATTTGTATTCTGGTTTTTATGTAAGTACTGTGTGTTTATGTTGTCTTTTTACTTTTCCTTGCCCAGGGACCACAGATGTAAATTAGCCGTATAGCTAACTCTGG
>NC_068290.1:2446164-2463664 GCF_025860055.1 Xyrauchen texanus | reverse complement strand
ATCACGGCATGTAATATATATATATATATATATATATATATATATATATATATATATATATATATATAATGCTCAAATGAATAATTCACCCCAAAGAAATGTCATTATTTACTCACCCTAATGCGGTTCCAAACCCGTATACTCAGGGGGATTTTCCACACAACAACAGTTCATAGTGACCACGACTGTCAAGTCCAAAAAAGCTTCATGAAAGTAGACCACAAGGTCTTCAGAAGTCATACAATAGCTAAACAGATGGAAATTTTGGTTGTTATTCACTGAAAATCTCCTCCTTGTTTTGTTTGGTTTAGACGTGAACCAGTGGTATTTGGCACCAAATATGTCAAATCTGACGTGGCATGTCAACGCGCCATCTTTAACTCTTAAAGCTAATGATTTGAGAGTTTCAACAGAGGGGAAGATTATCAGTGAATAACAACTGTAGGTTGTAAATTGGGGTCTGTTCCACACCAGGGCTGGACTGGGAATAGATATCGGCCCGGGATTTTACATAGCAATCTAATGAGAATCAACTTTGAGATTAGTGTGAATTACAACAACAACAACAACAACAAAAACTACTACAACAACTTTTAAATGGTCATTATTATTATACAGCTGTCTGGAATACTCAAATGTGATTGGTCAATCAAGGTATATAATATAATATATAATGCTCAAATGAATAGTTCACCCAAATAAATGTAATTATGTCATTATTTACTCACCCTCATGCGGTTCCAAACCCGTATACTCAGGGGGATTTTCCACACAACAACAGTTCATAGTGACCATGACTGTCAAGTCCAAAAAAGCTTCATGAAAATAGACCATAAGGTCTTCAGAAGTCATACAATTGCTAAACAGATGGAAATTTTGGTCATTATTCACTGAAAATCTCCTCCTTGTCTTGTTTGGTTTGGACGTGAACCAGTGGCATTTGGCACCAAATATGTCAAATAAGACGTGGCATGTCAACGCGCCATATTTAACTCTTAAAGCAACAAAAGCATGAAAATTATGTCACAATGCAAAAAAATCTTAACTGCTTTAACATAAATCACCATTATGCAAAATATGTCTGCTTTGTCTTTTTATTTTTGGGGGTGAAATGTGACCTGGACATATCTATGTGGGATTCACCCGTATCTAGTTTGTCTGTCTGTGATTCTGGGTTTGTTTTAAATGTTTTCTCACTCTCTGTTTCTCAGATCACGTCTCTATCGGCGGTCTCGGGGACAGTTTCTATGAGTACCTGATCAAATCTTACCTGATGTCAGACAAGACCGATGAGGAGGCAAAAACGATGTACTACAGCGCTATGGAGGTTTGAAAACATCATTGATACTTGAGACTTTATTGACAAATATTACATAATGCTCAAATGAATAGTTCCCCCAAAAAAATTCTAATTATGTCATTATTTACCCTAATGCGGTTCCAAACCCGTATACTCAGGGGGATTTTACTCACAACAACAGTTCATAGTGACCATGACTGTCAAGTCCAAAAAAGCTTCATGAAAGTAGACCACAAGGTATTCAGAAGTCATACAATTGCTAAACAGATGGAAATTTTGGTCGTTATTCACTGAAAATCTCCTCCTTGCTATGTTTGGTTTGGACGTGAACCAGTGGCATTTGGCACCAATATGTCAAATCTGACGTGGCATGTCAACGCGCCATCTTTAACTGTTAAAGCAAATGATTTGATAGATTCAACAGAGGGGAAGATTATCAGTGAATAACGACCAAAGGTTGTAAATTTGGGTCTGTTCCACACCAGGGCTGGACTAGGAATAGATATCGGCCCGGTATTTTACATAGCAACTGGCTTTTGTTGAGCAGGGGTGATGGGTGTTTGGGTTGAGCCAAAAGTTGATGAGCGGGGGGTGTTTGCTGTCCTTTTCTGCATATCGTGGCACCATTTTGTGGTCCGTTCTGCATAACACGCTAGCTCGTTTTAGCTTATCGCAGCCCGTTTCGCGTCCGACCCTCCGACCTGCTCGGTTCTCCCGATGGCCAGTCCGCCCCAGATCGGCCCCAAAGTGCGTCTGCCCACCGGGAAAATGCCCGGTATGCCAGGATACCAGTCCAGCCCTGGTTCCACACGTAAAGCTATCGTTTCAATTCTGTAAACTTGTCATCATGTCAAGTCGCATGGACTACTTTCACGGTGCTTTAATGCCGTGTTTTGTTCGTTTTCTTTTATGAATGTACTCTTATAGGCTACGTTTATTTTATCTTTATAGCTAGCTGTGAAATTAGTATTTAGAAATCGCATTTTATATTATTTTTATGCTAAATATCGTTGCAAAAAAAGAAGTGTGCATCTGCACCGATAGTACACATGCAATAATGACTTTAATTGTGGGTTGATTAGATTCGTTTAAGATTAGATTCACCTCACGCTCGTGTTCATACTGATCAGAGAGGAGAAATCTAACACCGATACGGAGAAAGCGAACACGTTTTCACTTATACCCATCTCACTTAATTAACATATCAGCTTTTCATTAGATGTTGCCCTCTGACGAACGAGGGCTGCCAAGATGTTAATTACATTTAACCGGAGAGTGCAGTTTTATCAGTGTAATGTTAGAATATATCATGTCTTTAAGATGTTCTTAATGTTAAAGGGAGGATTTTTGCTCTGTTTACAGCTTGCAATTAAACGTGTCCACAGTTCCTGTGTTAAACTAGCTTCTGATGATCGTGCTTCAATGATCTACTCGTTTCACAGAGAATCTTGTTGAATGAACGTTGTGAGGTTGTAAAGCTGAACAGACATGCTAACGATCATGCGAGATAGCCGGCACTGTTTTGTGCAGCACTAAAGAGTAAAAACTAGAAACACAGATAGAAGAGACAGATCTCCGTAGACCGTTTCTCTCTGGCAGATTTATACACCTTCATGTGTACAGTCCCGATTGAATGTCAGTGAGGCTTGACTTCAGTTCAGCAGTGCAGACTGTGTCTTTTACTATACATAAAACATTTCATGCATAAATGTGGGCAGCTAAGGCAATATGTGCATATTGTTCCCGTTTTATATGTGCATAGATTTCAGGTTCATCCAGCATCACCTTGATTTAAAAACACTTTCCAAATCTGACGGATGCGCGTTATAGAGGTGCAGGGAGCGTTTTTACGTTTTTACTAAACTAAAAAGTTGGACGTATCAAACCCTGAGTGATCTATAAACTATTACCATAGGGTGCAACTGTTGATCCGGTCGTAAAATCCCTTTTATTTTTTCTATAGAGGAATATTTTATGTTATTTTATCCCCTTTTCTCTCCAATTTGGAACGCCCAATTCCCAATGTGCTCTAAGTCCTCGTGGTGGCGTAGTGAGTCAATCCGGGTGGCGGAGGACGAATCTCAGTTGCCTCCGCGTCTGACACTGTCGATCCGCGCATCTTATCAGGTGACTTGTTGAGTGCGTTGCCACGGAGATGTAGCGCATGTGGAGGCTTCACGCTATTCTCCGCGGCATCCATGCACAACTCACCACGCGCCACACCGAGATCTTCAAAAATCTTCTTAAAAAACAAAATGAAGACAAGAGTTCTTGGATAAATTCTAAGGTTTTTGAAAGATGATATCTAGCTATAAACATTGACGGTTTACAAAACAAAGGGTGAGAACATGCTTAGGAAGTCAAAATATTTGTAATAATGTTTCGTGAATCCGGCCCCTGAAGTGTATTTACCATCAGGGCTGGACTGGTAATCTGGCATACCGGGCATTTTCCCGGTGGGCCGGCGCACCTTGGGGCCGATCAGGGGTGGAATGGCCATCGGAAGAACAGAGCGGGGCGGTGCATCGGCTGCGAAGCGTGCCGAATGGAACGCGATAAGCAAAAATGAGCCGCCGCGTTATGCAGAACGGACCACAAAACGGCGACGCGATATGCAGAAAAGGAAAGCAAACCCCTCCGCCCCCCCGTCCACCCTGTTCCCAGTCCAGCCCTGTTTATCATGGTTATATGTCATTCTCAGGCCATTGAGACTAACCTGGTCCAGAAGTCTCCTGGTGGATTGACGTACGTGGCGGAGTGGAGGGGAGGCATTCTGGATCATAAGATGGGGCACCTGGCCTGTTTCTCGGGTGGTATGATCGGCATCGGTGCTGATGATGGACCTCCAGAGAAGCGACAGCACTTCCTGGATCTGGCAGCAGAAATCACGCACACCTGCCACGAGTCCTACAGCCGCTCAAGTGAGTTCAGTTAAAGAGAGTGTTTAATACCTCTAGTGACTTTTAACGTTAAAATACTTCCGTCTATCCCAGCTTAATAGACAACTATAAGCAGTGATGGGCGGATTACTTGTGAATTGTAATCAGGTACTAATTACAAATTACATGACAAAAAAGCAATAAGTAATGTCATTTCATTGGATTACATTTGGGGGTTCGTAATGTAATAAGATTACATTTGGATTACTTTTGGAGTATTTTCGGATTACATTTGGATTACTTTTGGAGTACTTTAAACCTAATTCTATTTTATTTTATGTCACATGCATAAACATCAAGAAAAACATAGAGAAAATTACAAAGAGGATGAAAATGTTTTCCATTGTGTACCCTGCGGGCAGGACCCTTAGAGGTGGCATCCGCTATATCCTTTGAAGCAATTCATTTTCTGTCCTTATGCTGAACTTCTTTGAGGCCGATTCTATGGGAGGATTGTATCTTGTTCCAAACTCATGCTCCGAATTGACAGACGAGGCACTGTCTGGCTGATTTGTACTTCTATACTGGCATCATCTTTCAGTGATTTACTGTCAAGAAAGCTGCGTAGAGTAATACACAGTACTGTGCAAAAGTTTTGATGTTTCACTTATGCACTTATGATGTTTCACAAAAGCATTTGTCTTAGAATGGTTATTGATATCTTCAGCTTTAGTGTGTCAATAGGAAAATACATTATAGACTCCCAAACATTCTTTTTGCAAATAGAAAAGAATAGAAGAACAGGGAGCCCTGCAACAGATGGCATGGCCCACAGAAAGCCCCCCTCTGAACATCAAGTCAGTCTGGGATTATATGAAGAGACAGAAGTAACATAGACAGCCTAAATATATAGAAGAACTGTGGCGAATTCTCCAAAAAGCTTGAACGTCCTCTCTGCCAACAACCAAGACAAACTGTGTCCAGGTGTATCCAGGAGAACTGGTGCCGTTTTGAAGGCAAAGATGGTCACACCGAATACTGACATGGCTAGTATGATCTGGACCGCATTACCGCTGGGACTGTCTAATCTTAGAGAACAGTGCTGAACTGAGGAAATGTCACGTCTGTTACTCTGAGGCCTAGTCCTTGGATAAAAGCGTCTGCCAAATGCATAAATATAAATGTAAATGTAGTCCACACTAATACGTTTCGTTTGAAAGCGCATCTATTTCTCTCCGTTTTGGCCTTCCGTCCGCACTGAGACGGCGTTTTTGTCCACGAAAACGGAGCTTTTTGTATACGCACTCCAAAGTGGATACATTTGAAAATGCCGTTTTCGCGTTGCAGTGTGGACTGTGAAAACGGATGCTTTGGAAAACAATGATGCATTTATAGTCATGTGATCTATCCAACCAAAACAATCAAGATTTAAGTGTTTTCATACGTTTCATTGTGGACGAGCAACTTTTGGAAAACACTTGAAAACATTATGTAGACGTAGCCTGAGCGAGAACAAAAGAAGTGGTCTGAATGACTTCACGCAATTATTTCGGCACGTCCTGGGATTCTAAACCAACTTGGCCCTCTCATTGGAATTCAATAGCCCATTATGGGGCAGCTGTGGCTCAGGTGGTGGAGTGGGTTGTCCACTAATTGCAGGGTTGGCGGTTCGATTCCCGGCCCACATGACTCCACATGCCGAAGTGTCCTTGGGCAAGAGACTGAACCCCAAGTCGCTCCCAATGGCAGACTAGCGCCTTGCATAGCAGCTCTGCCGCCATTGGTGTATGAGTGTGTGTGTGAATGGGTGATTGGGACACAGTGTAAAGCCCTTTGGTAACCTCTAAGGTTTAAAAAAAAGTGCTATATAAGTGCAGACCATTTACCATTATTGCCTACCACCTTCTCTCCAGTTGCATGATGTAGATGATTGTGTTTTAGCTTATTCTACTCATAACATATCGTGTTTCTGAGCTGTTAAAGCGAGTTCCACTATGTTGCTTAAATCAGTTAAACGGCATTGTATGCCAGTTTTACTAGTATTATTATTATTATCATCAGAGAATGTGCAAGATTTTATACCTAAACTGGACCTCGTCAGAATCTAGGCTCATTCGCAAGATGCTGATTTTCTTAGACTTTCTGAAACTTGGTTAAACAAATCCATCACAAACAAGGATATTGCTATAAAGGTTAGTACTGTCTTTACACGTGACCACCCTAGGAATGGTGGTGGCATTGCAATCTATGTAAGAAATTAATTCAATACCAGGGTAGTAGCTGCATCATCAATAACCAAACAGTTTGAATTCTTAGCTCTGAACGCAGAGATTTCAATGGATGCAACTCTGACATTGATTGGCTGTTGTAGACCCCCTTCATCAAGCTCTGAATCTCTAACTTCACTAACTCAACAACTATCACAAATGGATTTTAAGTAAGTTCTTCTAGTGGGTGATCTTAATTGGGATTGGCTGTCTTCTGTTTCTGATCATTTGAAATGTGTGTGTGATTCTTTGAATTGAACTGGTTTAATTGACAGTCCTACTTATTTAAATTGACACCGTGATCAATGTGTCATTGCTGCTGTGAGGAATACTAAGCGCCCACAGTTCAGACCGCAAATTATTTTAAAACGAGATAGAGAAGACTTTGTGGAACAAGCCTTTCATCGTGATCTGCACCAGTGTGATTGGCATCTAATTACTTTTATTGATGATGTGGAAACAGCTTGAACATGTTTACACTGTGGCTTTATTAATTTAGTAAGCAAACATGCCCCAGTTGGTAAATATAGAGTTAAGGCATGAAACAACCCATGGTTTACTCCAGAGATGTCTGACTTACTGCAAGAAAGAAATGTGGCCTGGGCAAATGCCAGAAATACAGAGGCAGAGTCAGATTGGGCTCTTTTTAGGAAGCTGCACAATCTTTGCACGTCTTGTATTAAAAGAGTTTTTTGCTCTCTGAAACATCGAGAAATTTTATATTGTTATATGTTCATATACTCACAGTCTTATGACTGATATGGCATTGGAACAATCTGGAGATGTTGCACACAATTTTATCCATCATCAAGTTTAATTTGTCCCATTTACTGCGGACGAAGTTAATGGTAAGTGGTCTGCTCTTATATAGCGCCTTTTTGACATTAGCGGTATTCAACACGCTTACACTGCGTCTCATTCACACATTCATACACCAATGGTGGCAGAGCTGCTATGTAAGGTGCTAGCCTGCCATTGGGAGCAACTTGGGGTTCAGTGTCTTGTCCAAGGACACTTCGGCATGTGGAGACGTGTGGGCCGGGAATCGAACCGCCAACCCTGCGATTAGTGGCCGACCCGCTCTACCACCGGAGCCACTGCTGCCCTGTGCCAACTTGACCATACTAGGCCCTGATAATCTTGCAACTTGCTGCTGAATTTATTGCTGAACCTTTGGCTTATTTCCGCCTATGTGCTCCCTCTTTTTAAAGGTGGGTATTATTCCGTTATGAATAATTATTGGCCTGTTTGGAAAGATAAATATTTGAACAACTGAAGCAGTTTATGGAAACAAGTTGTATTTGGTCTAATTTCCAGTTTGGTTTTATAAAACCACACAGTACTATCACAGCTGCCGTAAAGGTGACCAGTGATATTATTGAAGCCTTAGATAGTAAAAAGACTTGTACAGCCCTTTTCCTTGATCTCTCTAAGGCTTTTGACACCATTGATCACTGCATCTTGTTAAAGAGACTTCAGAGTATAGGGCTGTCCAGTAAAGCTGTTGGTTGGCGTGACAATTACCTATCCAACAGAACTCAATGTGTGCAAAAAGGTAGCTCAAATTCAGCTGTATTACCTGTTATCAAGGGAGTTCCCCAGGGGTCAGTTTTAGGTCCAGTTTAATTTTATATATATATAAATAATAGTTGTGATAATATAAGGCTAAGTGTCATCTTTATGGTAAATGGTCTGCACTTATATAGCACCTGTTTAACCGTAGCAGTGTTCAAAGCACTTTACACTGTGACTCATTCACCCATTCACACACCAGTGACGGCAGAGCTGCATGCAAGGTGCTAGCCTAACATTGGGAGCAACTTGGGGTTCAGTGTCTTGCCCAAGGACACTTCGTCATGTGGAGTCATGTGGGCCGGGAATCGAACCGCCAACCCTGCGATTAGCAGCCGACCCGCTCTACCACCTGAGCCCAGTCCAGTCACAATTAATTATCTTTTCAAATACAAAAGTTTCATCATCACACCTTATAGCTATTGTAAAATTGAACCTGTTACAAATGATAAGTACCTGGGCATTGTACTCGATAACCAGTTGTCATTTAAGTCTCATATTAATCACATTGTTTTGAAACCCAAACTGAAATTAGGCTTTTTTTTTTAGAAATAGATCTTCTTTTTCTGTTAATGCCAGAAAGTACCTGGTGTTTGCCCATATTACACAGGTATATTACACATATACCTAGACACCCTTTTTCTTAGTGCCTTATGTTTTATTACTGGTTGTGGTTATCAAACCCACCATTGTTCTCTCTATGCTAAGGCTGAACTGTATTCACGACGGCGATTACACTGGTACTGGTTGATTTGTAAATCAATATGTGGCCTGTCTCCAATTTACTTTTCATCTATTATCTCTGTAAAACATGAACCTTATAATCTTCTTACTTGCTGTTCCCCGTGTTAGTTCTTCGTAGGGTAAAAAAGGCTTTAAGTTTAATGTCCCAAAAACATGGAACGACTTATAGGACTATTTAAAACATACTGTGTTCCCTCTACTGGCTGATTTTGGCACTTGTTGACTAACAACATTGAGGATAGCCAAGTTGGAAATTGCCTTTGTTATATTTGACTGGAATTGGTCATTGTTTTGTTCTGTCCCCTTTTGATTGTTTTAGTTTTTGGCAGGGGGTGAGGGTGTAAATTGTACTTTCATATTATGTTATGTGTCATTTGTGTCAGTGCTGCTTTGTTAGCAGGTCACTCTTGTAAAAGAGATTGTACCTCAGTTCGTTTTATCCTGTTTATATAAAGGTTACTACTTAGTACTACTATTGCGCGTCGGGGAAAGAATATAATGATATTGATATGAAAATGATCAATACATCATTAACAACTTAATATGTTAAAATGTAAACATGTAATCTATAAAACAAGTACCTGTAGTCTTATTATGAGTATTTTAAAAATGCAATTTAGTCAAGTTACAAGTACTTAATTTTTGTAATTGTATTACATAATCCAGATTACATGTAATCCGTTACTACCCAGCACTGACTATAAGGTTGATTTACCAAAAAAGTATAAACACTGAGGCTGAATCAATGTCACTTGGGGGGGGGGAATTAATTTAAACATAATACATGTTTATTTTTGGATCACCGTCAATGAGGAAACATGCTTTTTGAACATATAATGATGTAGCTCTACCATAGACTGTGAAGATGGACGACGCCCCTTCGCTCTTTTCCATTGGTGAGAACTGAAGCCGCCAGTGTCCCAATATGGCGCTGACATCTTGGGACTTGAGTCTGCGCAGTTGCGATTTCGGGACCAGACCTACGCAGTAGTGAGCAGGAAGTAAAGCCGCGAAATCAAGGCCCCGCTCTCACTCTCGCTGAATCAATCGCAAGCAAACGCCCCTGCACTTTTGACTTATGACGGTGTGAAATAATTAATTATAGAAATTTAGATATTACATTTAAAGCTCCAATCTCCTCAGACATCCGAAGATCCCGAAAAAAAGTCAGTTGGTGCTTCAGTGACTACTTCACTCAGAGAACCTGTCAATCAGAGCTGTCAATCATGATGTCACAGCAGCGTTTTTATAGCATCAAATAACTAAAAACAAACTTATTTTGAAAACAAACACTTGAAATGACATCAACGTGATAGAAACGACAGTAAATGACAGAAACTATCTTTGGAAAAAAGATATGTGAAGTGTAATTTAATGGTTTAGTTGGTCTCACGTCCCGTTGAGTAACATGGGGAGGAGGGGTTTATGACCTATACCAGGACCAGTCACCGGGGGGCGATCGAGATGTTTTTTCTTCACTTTTGAGGGCTTGTGCGGCACACTTGAGCTCTACCAACAGAGGCTGACAAAGTGATGCTAACAAGCCAATAAATCAACAGTCTGATTTCTAGAAGTAAAAATCCCATAATTATTTTCTATAGGCAAATTGATTATTAACAATAACTTATAAACGTTTAAAGACAGACCTACCGGGAGCTCTGAGGTTGTTAATTGTGTCACTATTTTTTAAAACATTGTGTTACTACCTATGAGTCTAAGAGAAAGAGCGACCAATCAGAGGATCGCTGCGAACAAAGTGCGCCAAAAGAGCTCTGCAGCGACCGTCCACTCCCATGATGCACTTCCTACACTCTTAAACTAATATACAAGGTTGGGAAAGTTACTTTTAAAAAGTATTCCGCTACAGATTACATGCTGTAAAATATCATTTGTAATGTATTCTGTTAGATTACTCAAGGTCAGTAACGTAATCTAAATACTTTGGATTACTTCTTCAGCACTGGCACATTTTTTCACTTGTTTTGACTATAAAGTAAGAAAATAAACTTCACTGTAAAAATACATTTTCAGAAAAAAAGTCTAAATATATTGGCACTCAAGTAAATTAATCATGTTTTAAGGATTTTTTGATTTAGTTTTTTTTTACAGAAAAACAATATTTAAATTATCATTAAAAATAAAATTATTAACAACATCCTTTTCTGATCGTATGTGGATTCTGTTCATATAATCAGGCCGAAAATATATTATGTGTAGCTTTCTATATGATGCTAAAGGCTACATTGGTTAGCATTTCTTGTAAAAATGACCTAATCGCATTAAAAACATTGACAAGGCATGTAATTGTGTATTTATTGGTTTTTGTGAAGCTGTAGAAACATGATGTATCTACTCTATTAATTTTCCAAGAGAAAGTTTCTCAATGATGTTATATTCACCTTTTCACTCACAAAATGAAGCAAATCTTAAAGAGCACCGTAATGGGGTTATGGAAATGGAGGTGGCGAGAACCCGGCTTGACAATATAAATTATATTTAATAAAGAACTTAAACCAAAAGACACACACATAGGACAGACAGCTGCCCGTAAACGCTCTCTCTGTGTCGCACCACCGTCCGCAGTCGGCCTTTATCTCTCTCGAAGGCTTGATTAGCCTGATAGTGGACTGGGTGTGTAGATTCACGATTCCTCCTTCGTTCTCTCAGGCCGGGGAGCCCCCGGCATGACGTACACCCCCCTCATTCCCTGGGGGAGGACATGCCTTACCCACCCTCTAACGGACGACAGCAGGACCTCCCCAGGTGGACTGGAGGTCCCGCCGCGTTCTCAGGGAACAGAAGGGGTCTCCCCCGCCCTTGGCAGCGGTTCTCCTGCTCCAGGCGGTCGGCCGGGAGCCCCTCCCCGCTCACATCCTCTCTTAACCCTGGCACATTTAGCGGCTGGTAGGGGTCTACCCCCGCCCCTGGCAGCGGCCCTGAACGCTCCAGGTGGTCAGCTACTAGCCCCTTCTCCCCTCGCACAAGGTGGCCGTTCCTCCGCTTCCAGGCGGCTGGGCTCCTCCGTCCCCCGGTAGATGGCCGCGGCTGCTCCATTGGGGTGGATGGTAGCAGCGAGAACTACACTACGGCGTATCCCTCCTCCTTCCCGGGTCTTCGGCACCAGTGTAACGGGAGTTATGGAAAAGGAGGCGGCGAGAACCGGCTTGACAACATGAATGATATTTAACACCTTATACCCGCAGGGGGGCGTGGGCGGGCCGTGGGGGCGTGTTTATAATTTTATTACCTTTGTTTTATAACAAATATTCAATCAACTATCATAAACTATGCATCATTTGAAAGCTAAAACACTCAAGAATCACGTTCTGAACTTGTTTTTGCAATCAATACACCAGAGAGGAAAGGGTTCAATAAAATGCTGACAGACCGACCCTGTAAATATGAACAAAATGAACGGCAATACTCATCTTTCATCTCCTATGGTTCAGATCAGTTCGGACGAATCCAAGAAACACCAGCATACATTTCAATGTAAGGGTCTACTCTTCAAAATGCATCCCACTTTTTAATCCAAAACAACAAAAAATAGGGAAAAAAGGAAATATCCTCCTCATTTTTCATGAGCTTCCAGTTAGAGTAATCCATCATGTTCACTTTCAATGAAATATCGATTCTAATTTGTATTCCAATGTTCAAAAACCATCTCTCCCCGTAGTTTGGACTGTTTCCGATAAAATGAGCCATTCCCTGTTTCTCTCCTTCAATCACAGGCTCTGTAATGACCAAAATATGAAGGGAGCGCACCAACAGGCTGCGGGACCTGTCACTCTCGCACCTCGGTTTTTGATTGGATAAAAGCCACCCAATGTCTGATCAGCAAAATTTTGATGGATGGGAGTATTAACCAACTAAAACACGATTGCAGTGATTGACAGTTTGCTTAGTTTACCTCAGAAGATCTGTCTAATACATAGGTCTAATACAAGTGCGTCCACTCGTGCGCTCTTCGTCATTTTACGCACAGCGCGCACAGTTTTTACCATTGTTTTGCTACACAGAGCTCGTTTCAACGCGCAGATTTATTCTAACATTATATCTAACAATCTACATCATGGATCGTCGACTGAAGAGGAGTTTTTGTGGTGTTGAGAGTGTTTTGGAGGAGTTAATGAGGAGTAGCGACGAAGAACAGCAGAAAGACGCAGAAACAGACATCTTAGACAGAGAGAGCACGGTGTCGAGTGTCGATTCGGCTGAAGAGGAGATGTTTCTCCATGGACTCGATCCCGTATTAGATCGGTAAGTTGAAACACATCGTCTTGAGTTTTTATGTTTATGAAGTATTGGCAGTTTTTCTGTTCATATCATGTTTTTGATTATAAAATGACTAGCAAAGACACGAGGCTACACGAGTAGCTAGGTGATAGCTGTATATTATACATAAAGACATAATATTTATATCACACACACACACATTCTATTTATGATGCATATAATATAACAAAAATATCTTTATCTTTATCTTTCCTGTCTTTCAGTGGCTTTGGTTTCCAGTTGGTAACAAACCTTGTTAGTGACTGCCTTGGATCAACATAAATACTGTAAATACTGTAATTGCTTTTTTTTCTTTAGTAATTGGATATTTATTATAATTATCAGTTTATTGTAATTTATTTGAGTAAAAAACACTGTTGCAATTACAAATGTTGTTTTCTTTTTATATAATTTATTAATTAGTTGTAAAACGATCACTTTTGAAATGCATACATGAAGTGAGTTTTTTTTGTTTCACTGTTTTTGCTATCAGAATTGTTCAAAATAAAGAGTATTTTGTTAAAATGTTAAAATGTTGTGCTGAAATCATTTTTTCTTGTGTGGTTTGATGAGCAGAACAGTTCTGAATTGATATACATGTATGTAGTATGTAGTGTTTACTCCTTATGTCATTTGGTTACCAGATGTCCATTTGGAGTCTCCAACTGGCCTTTTGGAAAGGACGCCTAGACTTTCCCTGAATAAAAGCTTACAGAAACTACATTTTTGGGAGTATCATCTTCAAATTTGAATCAGAACATGGTCAGACATTCAGTTTTATCTTTATGGTGTTTTCAGGCCTTTAACATAGAAGTCTGATACATTTTTCCCTAAATGAAGTTCATTCATAGAAATCGTGAGTCACTTTCATGTAAATTTGACCTTGTTTTACTCTGTTCCTATGCTACTTTTGAATTAATATGACTCTTGGGTAACAAAGTTTCAAGTGTCTAGTTTAAAAAAATATCAGAGTTATGAATGTGGACCATATGGTTTAGGAGCTACAGACATTTGTATTTGGGTATGTCATTTTCAGAAAATTCTCAAAAATAGGGGTGCTGGTTAAGAGGTTAATAACGAACTTTAACCAAAAGACACAAACACACACATATGACGGACAGCTGCCCATAAACGCTCTCTCTCTGTCGCACCACCGTGAGCAGTCGGCCTTTATCCCTCTCGGAGGCTTAATTAGCCTGATAAGGGGCCAGGTGTGTAGAATCATGACCCGGCCCCGCCCTCCGCCCTGTCTCAAGCACCTAGTATGGTTTTTAAACGTTCCTTATTTTGTTATTATTGTCTCATACAATAGATTTACATGCATCCAAGGTCAAAAAACACTTTAATTTGCTCATAATTTAAATTGCAGCGTTACCTTTTTTCACAGACTCGTTTAATGATCCGTTCTAAAGGATTCATTCTAAACTCCTCCTTTCAGAGAGCATACTCTGCTCTGATTGGTCAGATGTCCCAGTCTGTTGTGATTGGTCTACCGCTTAGTGTAGTGTTTGAGGGCGGGTCAAAGCTGTTCACAAGCAGCCAATGAAGGCCAGAGGCGGGTTTTATGTTACCAAGTGACGTAGGTTAGTACAGGAGAATTACTAATGACTCGTTTCATGGGCTCAGAATCGGTTCTCTCTTTTGGGAGTCAATAACTCCATTTGTGGTGCACTAAGACGAAGTATTAAATGAAACCTGTATGAAAACAGTCATTATCAGAAACCTGTGTATGGATTATTTAGTGTCGTCTCTGTGTATTAAACTGGGAATGGCTAAAAGCAATTTAAGATTGAAAAAAATACACCCTTCACCTTTAAATCTTCTCTAAAAGGAAAATATACATCATTTAGTGTCGTGGAAGACACCAATCAGAGTGATCGTAGTTGAAGGTTGTTGCAGTTTTAGTTTGAAAATGACTTTATTTAAGAAATGAGCTCCTGTCTGATCTTAGAGAAAGAGTTGAAAGGGAATATATTCCTTTTGTCTTTATTCTTCGTGCTTCTATTAAAGAAAATCCAATCTGTTGCCGCTTAGATAGAGGAAGGTTATTGTCATACAGCGCTGGTTTCTCACACGTCAGACATAAAATAAATGAGATGAATTGTGCTGGACTTCACAACGCTCTCATCACGGGAATCCAAGAGCAGATTTAGTGTGAATGGAGTAGGGCTGACATTCTTCGGGATATCTTGTTTGATCTCATCTCTCCATTGAATTTCTGAACTCACGTCTCTCTTAAAATATAATCCACAGAGTCAATTCAATCTCGCTTCCATAGACTGAAACAATATGAGTCAATCTCACAAAACCTGTCAAGAACATGTCCCAGTTTCATCCCAAAACCAAAAACGAGAAATGATATTTTGTGGAAAGAAAATAAAAGCCTGAGCACATATTATCTAATGTACTGTAAACAATATGTCCTTTTCTTACGATAATGTGAAAACTTTAAGACTGTATGATTAAACCGGTCACACTTTTACATTAAGATTATGCGCGCTAACATTTGTAAATGTTTAAATGATACATTTGTATCATTGACTAACAATGAAGAATATATTTGTTTAGAAATGTATAAATACAAATGTACATTTATAGAAATAATATATATATATATATATATATATATATATATATATATATATATATATATATATATATATATTTTTTTTTTTTTTAATGCATTACCTAATGTTAACATATGCAGCTTTTAATTTAGAAAAAATGTCTCGGTATATGTTAAAATAATAAAAATAACCTTTGTTATTATTTAAGTGTTAAGTGCCTCCGTGTCTGAGACTGTCAATCCACGCATCTTATCACGTGACTTGTTGAGCACGTTACCGTGGAGACGTAGCATGTGTGGAGGCTCAAGCTACTCTCCGTGTCATCCAGGCACAACTCACCACACGCCCCATTGAGAGCGAGAACCACATTATAGCGACCACGAGGAGGTTACCCCATGTGACTCTAGCCTCCCTAGCAACCGGGCCAATTTGGTTGCTTAGGAGACCTGACTGGTGTCACTCAGCACGCCTCGGATTCAAACTCACGACTCCAGGTGTGATAGACAGCGCCAATACTCGCTGAGATACCCAGACCCCCCCAAAAACCTAAAAATGAAAATGTCCAGAGTTTAATTTCATGAAAATAATATTACACTAAAAATGGTCCTAAAATATTTATTCATTTTCTTTATGCAAAATAGAATTACTTATATGAATTAATACATTATTTTAATGTAATTATTTGAATTAATTTAAATATCCAAATGAATTAATAGAATTAATTCTTAATATAATGACGTATTTTTACACCAATATTTGGTGTACTGTATGCTGATTTAAAAATAACATTACTGTAATTACACTATTTTATTGTAAAATTGTAATATTGACTATTACAGTTATGAGAATAACAAAAAACTCAAAATCTGTCAAATTAAACGGTATTAGAGTAATGAGCATTGAGGGGAAAATGTGCAAATGTGTCATGATGATAATGTTCGCAATGCAAATACTGTAGGTTTCATTTTCTTTATGCAAAATATATATATTATCGATATGTTTTTCATGAGATCCACCCATATCCTGAGAACTTGCCTGTGTATGTGACACTTTAGTCTACCTGAAATCTTTTTGAATGCTTTAAATAAATCTGAGATGGCTGGAAGCTTTTGGTTTAATGAACTTCTATCTCACATTATAATATGCCTCACTGCACAGCGACGCTCAGAGAAGCTTTATATTAAACACATTTGGAGGGAGAATGCCTGCTCTGCATTAAAGGAGTGTCTCAATAATAACGACAATAATCTATCCCCTATGGCAAACCTTCTGGCACGCTGCCATCAACAGAACAGACAGCCTAGAGCGCCATTCACAATCACAAAACAACACACTTCAATATGACAGACATACCATGAAATATAGTGTAAAACACTGAAGTGGATTTATAGTTCACCAAAAACCGAACGCAAATGAAGATGTTTATTCAGGAGACTGGGGCTGGTTGTCATTTTAGATTTAAGTGGCATAATGGGATACATTTTGGTGTCTTATGTTCCGCTCTGATTTGAAAGCTTTGTGTGTTCATAAAAGACGTCCTCACAGTCTGGCTGGCGATCGTAGCATGCACAAACAACACACACACTTACAGATACTGTTTGTTTTCACTGTAAAGATAAATGCGAGAACTAATCCCATCATTTATTATGATTATCAATAGTGATAACCATAGCATTGTTTTGGCATCTCTTGGCTATATATAAGACACATGGATGCAGTTTAACTGGTTTGGTGTTGATGTGTAAAACTATGTCAAGGAACCGTTGTGTTTATATTTAAAGGTTTTTCTCTGTCAACAGCCACTAAACTCGGTCCGGAGGCGTTTCGTTTCGATGGAGGAGCTGAGGCTACCGCCACCCGCCTGAGTGACCGCTACTACATCCTGAGGCCAGAGGT